>NW_023330859.1:0-58310 GCF_011100685.1 Canis lupus familiaris | reverse complement strand
TCTCTGTCTGCCCCTCCCTGCCTCAAATAAATAAATAAATCTTCTGGTTTTTTGTTTTTGTTTTGATTTTAAAAACAAAACTTTTATAAAGAGAAATAATTTTAATTTCTCTTCTTATTTATTTTTTAAAATTCAATTCAATTTGCCAACATATAACATAACACCCAGTACTCATCACATCACATGCCTTCTTTAATGTCCATCATTCAGTTACCCCATCCCCATCCCCACCTGCCTCCCTTTCAGCAACCCTGTTTATTTCCTAGAGTCAAGAGATTGTCATGGTTTGTTTTCCTCTCTAATTTTTCCCCTTTCTGTTTCCCCTCCTTCCCTTATGGTCCCTTTCACTATTTCCTATATTCCACGTATGAGTGAAACCATATGATGATTGTCCTTCTTAGATTGACTTACTTCACTCAACATAATACCTTCCAGGTCCATCCATGTTGAAGCAAACGGTGGGTATTTGTCCTTCTCTGGCTGAGTAATACTCCATTGTATGTACATAACATCTCTTCTTTGTCCATTCATTTGTCAAAGGACATCAGGACTCCTCCCACAGTTTGGCTATTGTGGACATTGCTGCTATGAACATTGAGGTGCAGGTATCCCAGTGTTTCACTACATCAGTATCTTTGGGGTAGATACCCAGTAGTGCAATTGCTGGATCATAATTTAGCTCTATTTTTAGAGCTTGAGCAACCTCCACACTGCTTTCCAGAGTGGCTGTACTAGTTTGCATTCCCACCAACAGTGCAAGAGGATTCCCCTTTCTCCACATCCTCTCCAACATTTGTAGTTTCCTGCCTTGTTAATTTTCCCCATTCTCACTGGTGTGAGGTGGTATCTCATTGTAGTTTTGATTTCTATTTCCCTGATGGCCAGTGATGCAGAGCGTTTTCTCATGTGCTTGTTGTCAATGTGTATGTCTTCCTCTGTGAGATTTCTGTTCATGTCTTTTGCCCATTTCATGATTGGATTGTTTGTTTCTTTGGTGTTGAGTTTAATAAGTTCTTTATAGATCTTGGATACTAACCCTTTATCTGATAGGTCATTTGCAAAATCTTCTCTCCCATTCTGTAGGTTGTCTTTCAGTTTTGTTGACTGTTTCTTTTGCTGTGTAGAAGCTTCTTATCTTGATGAAGTCCCAATAGTTCATTTTTGCTTTTGTTTCCCTTGCCTTCATAGATGTATCTTGCAAGAAGTTACTGTGGCAAAGTTCAAGAAGGTTGTTGCCTGTGCTCTCCTCTAGGATTTTGATGGATTCTTGTCTCACATTTAGATCTTTCATCCATTTTCAGTTTATCTTTGTGTATGGTGTAAGAGAATGGTCTAGTTTCATTCTTCTGCATGTAGCTGTCCAGTTTTCCCAGCACCATTTATTGAAGAGGCTGTCTGTTTTCCAGTGGATATTCTTCCCTGCTTTGTCGCATATTAGTTGCCCATAGAGTTGAGGGCCCATTTATGGGTTCTGTATTCTGTTCCATTGATCTATGTGTCTGTTTTTGTGCCAGTACCACACTGTCTTGGTGATCACAGCTTTGTAATACAGTTTGAAATCGGCCATTATGATGCCCCTGGCTCTGGTTTTCGTTTTCAATATTCCTATGGCTATTTGGGGTCTTTTCTGATTCCACACAAATCTTAAGATGATTTGTTCCAACTCTCTGAAGAAAGTCCATGGTATTTTGATAGGGATTGCATTAAATGTGTAAATTGCCCTGGGTAGCATGGATATTTTCACAATATTAATTCTCCCAATCCATGAGCATGTAATATTTTTCCATCTCTTTGAGACTTCCTCAATTTCTTACAGGAGTGTTCTGTAGTTTTTAGGGTATAGATACTTTACCTCTTTGGTTAGGTTTATTCCTAGGTATCTTATGCTTTTGGGGACAAATGTAAATGGGATTGATTCCTTAATTTCTCTTTCTTCAGTCTCATTGTTAGTGTATAGGAATGCCACTGATTCTGGGCATTGATTTTGTATCCTGCCACACTGCCCACTTGCTGTATGAGTTTAGCAATCTTGGGGGTGGAGTCTTTTGGATTTCTATGTACGCTATCATGTCATCTGCGAAGAGGGAGAGTTTGACTTCTTCTCTGCCAATTTGAATGTCTTTTATTTCTTTTTGTGTGTCTGATTGCTGAGGCTAGGACTTCTAGTACTATGTTGAATAGCAGTGGTGAGAGTGGACATCCCTGTCATGTTCCTGATTAGGGAACATGTTCCTGATTAGGCTCTCAGTGGTTCCCCATTGAGAATATTGCTGCGGGCTTTTCATAAATGGCTTTTAGGATATTGAGAATGTTCTCTCTATGCTTACACTGAAAAGTTTTGATCAGGAATGGATGCTGTATTTTGTCAAATGCTTCCTCTGCATCTATTGAGAGGATCATATGGTTCTAGCTTTTTCTCTTATTGATGTAATCTATCACATTGATTGTTCTACAGGTGTTGAACCACCCTTGCATTGTGGAGATAAATCCCACTTGGGTCTTGGTGAACAGTTTTCTTAATGTAAATGTACCATTGGATCCTATTTAATAGTATCTTGGTGAGAGTGTTTACATCCATGTTTATTAGGGATGTTGATCTATAATTCATTTTGGTCGGGCTTTGTCTGGTTTGGGAATCAAGGTAATGCTGGCCTCATAAAACAAGTTTGGAAATATTCCCTCCCTTTTATCCTTCAAAACAGTTTTTAGTAGAATAGGTATTATTTCTTCTTTGTTTGGTAGAATTCCCCCTTGTAAAGCTCACTGCAAACCACTGTCCCATCTCAGTAACAGGCTGGAGCACCACAGCTTTGGGAGAAGCCTTAAAGATATGCGGACTGGCTCCGGAGGGCCCTTTACCCCTAGAGCCTGGCAATGGACAGAGGTGGCTGTCCTCCATTCCCTTCAGGAGAGGTGGTCCTGGAAGCACAGGTCCATTGGTGGAGGGCCCCAGATCCGAGGGCATCACACAGACAAAGCTGGCTATCCTCATTCCCCCTGGGACAGGCAGAACCGAGGAGGGCACAGGAAAGTGGGAACTCTCCTGCCACTGCATGGAGGTCAGTTCACCTGCGTCTGCCCCCAGGAGCATCAGGGCCAGTGCGTACTGGGAGACGGAGTTAGTTACTCGTGGGAAGCTTGACTCCAGAGCTAGAAATCTGGCCACCACCATTTTTTTTTCTATTTGTTTTACCTTGTGTCTGGGAGAAGTGGGTCCTCTAGGGAACAAAGGCCTCACAGGATAAATAGCTCATACTGAGCCCAGCACCTGGCAAGGGGTGGGGCATCTCTGCTCAGGCTCAGACACCTGAGAATCTGCAGCAGACCCCTCCCCCAGAGGAACTGCTGGAAGAACAAGAGAAAAGGAAGTTTACTGAACAAGCAGTACTGGAAAGCTCCAGCACTGAGGGAAAATAGTATATAAAACTAGAGGGTCCTTTTTTTTCATTATGACTCATTTTTATATCAGGCTAAATATTTCCAATATTTTTTCACTTTCGCATCCTAACGTCAATATTTTACCACTCTTTGTTTTTAAGTTTTTTCCTTTTTGACTCATATTTCTACAATTACATGTCTTAGATATATTTTTCAATTCTGGATTCCCTTCAATGCATTCAGTTTCATTTTGGTAGATATACGAGATAGGGGTTTTTGTTTTTTGTTTTTTGCTTTCTCTGTCTCATTTTGTTTTACAATGGTGGGAGTTAGTGCCTTCTAATACATGAGCAAAATACACCCAGAACCAAGTGAAACACCATGTTGGTTCATTCTGTGAGATTATATTCTCTTTTCCTTTCAATTCTGCTCCCCTCTTTTATCTTGTTTATGTTTTTGTGGTCGATGTTGGGTCTTTATATAAGTATTGCTGGTTTATATAAATTTGGGATTAAGCATCTTCTAACATACAGAAGAAAATACACTCGGCCAAGAGGATCGCCCTCTATATCCCCTCAGGGAGACTACATTCTCTCTCCATGACCACTTCCTCACCACTACCTTCCCACCCCCTTTTTTCTTTTCTTTTATTTTTTCTTCTTCTTTGTTTTTATTTTTACTACTTTGTTGTAAAATTTGTTTTCACTTTAGTTGTCCTTTAGTTTTATTTTGTTCTGTTCATTTTCTTTCATTTTCTGGTCTCTGACCTCTTTGGAATCATCCGGGGGTGTATTTTACTTAGGTCGTGGTTGATATTTTTTTTTTTTAATTTATTTTTTATTGGTGTTCAATTTACTAACATACAGAATAACACCCAGTGCCCGTCACCCATTCACTCCCACCCCCCCGCCCTCCTCCCCTTCTACCACCCCTAGTTCGTTCCCAGAGTTAGCAGGTGGTTGATATTTTTGACTCAGCTTGCTCATACAGCCACTCTGGACAAAATGACTAGAAGGAAAAATTCACCACAAAATAAAGAACTGGAAGCAATATTCTCTTCCACAGAGTTACACAATGTAGATTTAAATACAATGTCAGAAATTCAATTCAGAAGGACAATTATAGATTTATTGGTGGCTCTGGAAAAAAGCGTAAAGGACTCTAGAGACTTCGTTACTGCAGAATTGGGATCTAATCAGGCCAAAATTAAAAATAGTTTAGCTGAGATGCTATCCAAACTGAATGCTCTAACTGCTAGGGTTAATGAAGTGGAAGAGAGAGTGACATAGAAAAGTTGATGGAAAGGAAGGAAACTGAGGAAAAAAGAGAGAAACAAGAGCCCATGAGGAAAGGTGTAGGGAAATAAATCATAACTTGAGAAGGAAGAATATACGTCTAATTGGTATTCCAGAAGAGACTGAGAGAGAGAGAGAGAGGACCAAAAATAATTTGAACAAATCATAGCTGAGTACTTCCCTAATCTGGGGAAGAAAATAGGCATTCAGATCCAAGAGATAGAGAGGACCCCCCCAGAAATCAATAAATCTTTTTTGAAAAGCTGTTGCTTTATGGGGATACATTGAATTTCTGTCCCCTTTCAGAGCTGTGACCAAAATCCTAGAGGTACTCTCCTTCTGTTGTCTCTGCCACAGTACCAAAGCCATACCTTCTGGAGTCACAGATATATATAACTCAATTGATAGCCCTGCTTGAGAGATGCCCAGAGTTTTAATTGGCTTCACTAGAATTTTTGTATTCTCAAAGGTGGATTTTTACTCTAATCCCCATACCTACACATGACATTTCTTCACCAAGTGGTATAAGGGATTGAGGTACTGTGCCAAGTAGGGAATAAAAGTCCTTCAAAGCCTCAAAATCCTTATAAAAGCTTGCATCTATTTTACATTCTTAGAAGTTGTATAGGCTTGCTTCTTGTTAATTACACCTTCAGGATAATGCATATATTAGCCAACCACACAACTCCCAAAAACTTTATGGATGTGCCTGAATTTTGAATTTTATGTGGGTTACTGTCCATTTTCTCCTTTGTAGATGTTCCAGCAAAGTTTGCAGTGTCCTGCAGCAAAGGCAAGTCTTCACATGTTAACATTATACCATTAATGCAATGGGTCCATATAACCTATGTGGGGAAGGAGAATGGAGAGAAATCTCGAACTACCATCATATTGTGGTTACGTACAGTAGCCTTGGGGAATTAGCTGAAAGATCTACTGTCACTCTTACATGAAGGAAAATTGATCTTGTGGTCAGATGTATCCTGAAAAAAAGCTTTGCTAAGTCCAGGACAACATGGTACATTCCTAGCAACATGGTCAATGTATCTAAGATGCTGACAATATTGGGCATAGCCACATGGATGTGCGGGCACTCCATTGTTCAGTTCTTGGTAGTCCATGGTTATCTGTCAAGAGCTATTTAGCTTTTTTTAACCAGCTATATCAGGATGTTGAAAGTACTGTAGGCATGTATTAAAGTATGCTTGCATCCAGTGTCAACCAGAGCTGTCACATTTTGTTTATTTCTGGAGACCAGTGAGTAGTGAGCTTAATGTGAGGTTTTCCATCACTTCCAATGGCCTTCATCTGGAGGTAGTTTTTTTTTTTTAATTTATTTTTTATTGGTGTTCAATTTACTAACATACAGATAACCCCCAGTGCCATCACCCATTCACTCCCACCCCCCGCCCTCCTCCCCTTCTACCACCCCTAGTTCGTTTCCCAGAGTTAGCAGTCTTTACATTCTGTCTCCCTTTCTGATATTTCCCACACATTTCTTCTCCCTTCCCTTATATTCCCTTTCACTATTATTTATATTCCCCAAATGAATGAGAACATATAATGTTTGTCCTTCTCCGACCTGACTTACTTCACTCAGCATAATACCCTCCAGTTCCATCCACGTTGAAGCAAATGGTGGGTATTTGTCATTTCTAATAGCTGAGTAATATTCCATTGTATACATAAACCACATGGAGGTAGTTTTGGTCTCCATCCTGTATCTGGGGCATGTGAATCACCTACCTAAAATAGGACTGTAACCCGAGACCTCTGCTGGAGCAGGTGAGGCACCAGGAATGGTAGGGGCAGATGGAGCAGGCTTTCCAGAGGCTAATCAATACAGTGTTGGGTTGCTGATCTATCTTTTCATGTTGGATTCTGGTAGCAAGGAGGTCAAAACAAATTTGCTTTTGGGTTACTTTTACTGGACAGCTTTACAGCTGATTGGCTTTCCAAGTTCCCTTTCTGTTTTAGGTCTTTCCCATAGCCCATACCCATTCCTGGAACTTGTCAGTTTCCCCCAGGTGAGCAGCTGGTCGCCCAACACCATAAATGTCTTGTCTCATGACTGGGCTAACATGGATATCAGTATCTTATACCTGGTGCTGAAGTGGACTGGAGTATCTTGCCTTTCATTCTGCAGTAAATGTGGCCCAATCAGGGCCTCTAAAGACAGGGACACAGATTGCTTATTTCATTCTCAGCTCCCTAAGAATTTGTTGTAACTCCTCTATAGATTGTGCTCAGGGAGATTCCCCTTATTGGGCCAGGCCTCCCTGCAGTCAAGAATAATCCAATCTATAAGGAAGTAAGTACCTTAAACCCCCTGAGCACCATGCAGTTACTGCCAGAAGGATATGTGATGATGTTCATTTTCTCTGCTCCATGACCTGTCAGAGAAATGCCATTGCATTTCTCATGCCCTGACCACTGGATCCCATAGCTGCACTAACCATAGCTGCACCTAGATCCTTTCCCTGGCCTTTTGATGCAGTGTGGCATCTATATCAATAAGCCAAGTAGGAGTATATTCTCTCATCATGAACAATTCCTGAATTAAGGGCTGCACTGTTGGTTGGGGTTGTTGCTGTGCTTTTGCTTTCATTTGTATTAGGGCTTGAACAGCAGGGGAATTTTGTGTGTTTCACTCTCAATCACATCCTCCCCTTCACTCTCCTTCCTTTCTTAGAGATTCCACCTGTTAGTATCCAGTCATAAGGTTTGTCATAAGCTCTCAGACCTTAATCTACAGTAGCTGGATATAGGTTTTCTGCGTTGAATTTTTTTTTTTAGCACTTGAAAAATATACTGCTTCTTAGGTGTGGCTTCCATAGTTTCTGATAAGAAATTGTGTTCATGTGAATTGTTTTCCCTGTATAGATAAGGAGAGATTTATTTCGCTCATTGATTTTAAGATTTTTATTATGATTTTATTTAACTTTATTTACCTTTAGTCATTGGAAGTTCAATATGTCTTGTTGTGGACTTCAACAAAGCCCCGCATAAGTGTTAATCAGCTTCTTGAATTTGTAGGTTTGGATATTTTACCCAATTAATGGACATTTTGTAATTTGATGACTTTTTCAGCCCCATGCTCTCTCTTCTCTCTTTCCAGTACTCTGGTAACACAAGTATAGTGTCTCATTAGTCCCTGAGAATCTATTCTTTTTAAAAAGTCTGTTTCCCTTTACTGTTCAGATTGATAATTTCTATTGCTTTATTTTCCAGTTTACATATGCTTTCCTCTGTCTCATTCACTATGCTTTTGAGTTATCCATTGTGTTTTAAATTTTGGTTATATTTTTCAGTTCTTAAATTTCACTTTTGTTTTTTATATCTTATAGCTATACTTTTTAAAATTTTCTTTTAATTCCAGCTAGTTAAATACAGGGTTATATTAGTTTTAGGTGTACAATATAGTGATTCAGTACTTCCATACAACCCCCAATGTGCAACACAAATGCAGTCCTCAATCTTCACCGTCTATTTTGCCCATTCCTCCTCCACCCACCTCACCTCTGATAACCATCAATTTGTTCTCTGTAGTTAAGAGTCTGTTTCTTGGTTTGCCTCTCTCTCTCTCTTTTCCCTTTACTTGGCTTTCTATTTATTTGCAGGTACTTTTGTTTTTTCACTTTTCTCAAGCATGTTCCTAATTGCTCATTAGAATATTTTGGTGTTGGGATGCCTGGGTGGCTCAGCGGTTGAGCATCTGCCTTTGGCCCATGGTGTGATCCTGGAGTCCTGGGATTGAGTCCCACGTCAGGCTCCCTGCATGGAGCCTGCTTCTCTCTCTGCCTGTGTCTCTGTCTCTCTCTCTCTGTATCTCTCATGAATGAATAAATAAATAAAATCCTTTAAAAAAAATATTTTGGTGTTGTGTGTAAGTGATGTATCACTAAATTGTACACCTGAAGCTAATATTACAGTGTGTGTTAACTAACTGGAATTTAAATTAAAAAATAAAACTTTAAAAAAGAATATTTTGATAATGGCTAGTTTAAAATTACTAGCACACAATTGTAACATTACTGTTATTTTGGTGTGATCTTTTTATTTTAAAAAATGTAATTAAGATTTAAATGAAATACAAGAAACAGTGACTTTAAGGTGTACAACATGTTGATTTGATACACTTATATATTGAAAAATGACTACCATCCTAATGGTAACTAACACCAGCATCCTGTCACATAATTATCATTTCTTTTTTTGTGGTGCGATCATTTAAGATCTACTTTCTTAACAACTTTAAAGTATATAATATTGTTAACTATAGTCACCATGTTGTACATTAGATCTGGCATTATTTATTTTGAAACTGGAACTTTGTAACTTTTCACCACCGTCTCACCATTTCTTTCAGCCCCCAACCCCTGGTAACTACCATTCTACTCTGTATGCATTCAGCTTTTTTTAGACTTCACATTTAAGTGATATAATACATTGTCTTTCTCTGTCTGACTTATTTCACAAAACAAAATACCTTTTTATTCTTTTCTTTTCTTTTTTTTTTTTTTTTTAGCAAAATACCTTAAAGGTTCACCCGTGTTGTTGCAAATGGTAGGATTTCCTCATTTTTATGGCTGAATAATAGTCCATTGAATATCACATCTTTATCTACTCATCTGTTGACAGATATTTAGAATGTTTACATATCTTAACTGTTGTGAATAGTGCCTCAGTGAACATGAGAGTGCATATATCATTTTGAATCCTGTTTTCATTTCCTTTGGATCTATACCCAGAAACGCTGAATCATATGGTAGTTCTATTTTTAATTATTTGAGGAATTTTCATACTACTGCCCATAGTGGCTGTACCAATTTAAATTCCCACCTACAGTGCACAATGGTTCTTTTTCCTACACATCCTCCCCAACATTTATTATCTCTTGCCGGGGATCCCTGGGTGGCGCAGCGGTTTGGCGCCTGCCTTTGGCCCAGGGCGCGATCCTGGAGACCCGGGATCGAGTCCCACGTCGGGCTCCCGGTGCATGGAGCCTGCTTCTCCCTCTGCCTGTGTCTCTGCCTCTCTCTCTCTCTCTGTGACTATCATAAATAAATAAAAATTTTAAAAAAAGATTTATTATCTCTTGCCTTTTTGATAATAGCTGTTCTGACAGGTGTTAGGTAACAACTTATTGTGGTTTTGATTTGTATGTCCATGATGATTAATGATGTTGATCACCTTTTCATGTACCTGTTGTCCATTTGTATGTCTTCATTGGAAAAATGTGTATTAAAGTCTTCTGCTCAGGATGCCTGGGTGGCTCACTGGTTAAGCGTCTGCCTTCAGTTCAGAGCGTGATCCTCGAGTTCCAGGATCAAGTCCCACTTGGGCGCCCTGCATGGAGCCTGCTTCTCCCTATACCTATGTCTCTGCCTCTCTCTTTCTGTGTCTCTCATGAATAAATAAATAAAATCTTAAAAAATAAAGTCTTCTGCTCATTTTAAAATGGATTTGTTTCTTTTTTTTTTTTGGATTTGTTTCTTGCTATTGAGCTGTATGAGTTTGTAATATATTTTGGATATTAAACATGTATAAGATACATAATTAGCAAATATATTTTCCCTCCCCATAGGTTGACTTTTCATCTTGTTTATTGTTTCTTTTGCTGTGCAGAAGCATTTTAGTTTGATGTAGTCCTACTAATTAATTTTGCTTTTGTTGCTTGTGCTTTTGATGTCATATCCAAAAAGTTGTTGCCAAGACCGATTTCAAGAATTTTTCTTCTAGGAGTTTTACAGTTTCATGTCTTATGTTCAAGACTTTAATTTACTTGAGGTCAATGTTTGAGTGATAATATAACAGTTGAATTTCATTTTTCTGCATGTTATTATCCAGTTTTTATAATACAATTTATTGAAGAGACTATCTTTTTATCATTGAGTATTTTTGGCTCTACTGTCAAATATTAGTTGATCCTATATGTAGGGGTTTATTCCTGGGTTCTTGATTCTATTTCATTGTTCTGTTTTTATGCCATAACCATAATATTTTGATTACCATAGCTTTGTAGTACAGTTTGGATTCAGAAGTCTGATGCCTCCTGCTTTGCTCTTTTTAGGGATTGCTTTGGTTATTCTAAGTCTTTTGTGGTTTCATATAAATTTGTAATATTTTGTTTTCTGTTTCTGTGAAAAATAGCATTTGAATTTTGATAAAGTTTACATTGAATCTGTAGATGGCTTTGGGTAGTATGGATATTTGAACAATATTAATTCCTCTGATCTATGAACAGAGGATATCTTTTCATTTGTTTTGTCTTCTTCAATTTCTTTTATCAAAGTCTCATAGTTTCCACAACAGATCTTTCACTTCTTGGTTAATTTATTTCTGTGTATTTTATTGTTTCTAATGCTATTGTGAAGAGTTGGTTTTATTTCTTGTTTAGATATTTCTTTTTTTTTTTAAATTTTTTTTATTTATTTATGATAGTCACAGAGAGAGAGAGAGAAGCAGAGACATAGGCAGAGGGAGAAGCAGGCTCCATGCACTGGGAGCCCGATGTGGGATTCGATCCCGGGTCTCCAGGATCGTGCCCTGGGCCAAAGGCAGGCGCCAAACCGCTGCGCCACCCAGGGATCCCTAGATATTTCTTTATTAGTGGATAGAAACACAACTGACTTCCATGTTTTCATTTTATGCTATGCAAATTTACTGAATTCATTGATTACTTCCAATGGTATGTTTGGTTGAATCTTTAGGATTTTCTGTATATATGATTATATCATTTGTAAAAATTTAATTTCACATTTTCTTTTCTATTTGGATACCTTTTATTTCTTCATCTTGACAGACTGCTCAAAGTAGGACTTCCAATACTATATTGAATAAGAGTGATGAGAGTGGGCACCTTTTCTTCTTCCTACTCTTAGAGGAAAAGTTATAAACCTTTCACCTTTGAGTCTGATGTTCTGATGTTAGCTATGGGTTTGTTGACATGGCCTTTATTATGTAGAGGTATGTTCCTTTTATACCAAATTTGTTGACGATTTTTTTTTTATCTTGAAAGGATGTTACATATATTTCAATTTTTTTAAAATTTTATTGGGAATTAATATATAACACTGCATAATTTTAAGGTATACAATATAATGATTTGATATGTGTATATATTGAAAAAATGATTGCCACAATAAGATTAGGTAACATTCATCACCTCACATAATTACAATTTTCTCTTGATTTGAGAATTTTTAAGATCTCTCTTAACATTCAAATGTACAATAGAGTATTGTTAACTATAGTCATCGTGTGGTACATTACACTCCCAGAACTTATTTATAAGTAGAAGTTTGTACCTTTTGACCATATTCACCTAATTTCCCCACCCACCACTCCTGCCTTGGCAGCTGAGAATTTGTTCTCTATGGTTTTTAATATTTTTTTTTTTAGATTTCACATTTAAGGGAGACTATACAGTATTTGTCTTTCTCTGTATGACTTCTTTCACTTGGCATAATGCCTTCAGGGGCTATCTATGTTGTCACAAATGGCAATATTTCCTTTTATAGTTGAATAGTAGTGTACTGTGTATATGTACCACAATATTTTATCCATTCATCCATCAATGGATACTTAGGCTGTGTCCATACCTATGCTATTGTAAATAATGTTACGATGAACATGTAAGTGTAGATATTTCTTTAGGACACGGATTTTGTTCCTTTTGTATATATATCCAGAAATGGAATTGCTGGATCATATGGTAGATCTATTTTTATTTTTTAAAGATTTTATTTATTCATGAGAGACACACAGAGAGAGGCAAAGACACAGGCAGAAGGAGAAGTAGACTCCATGTAGGGAGCCTGATGTGGGACTCGATCCCAGGACTCTGAGATCACGCCCTGAGCCAAAGGCAGACACCCAACTGCTGAGCCACCCAGGCAACCCTATTTTTAATTTTTTGAGGAAACTCCATACTGTTTTCCATGGCAGCTGCACCAATTTACATTTCCAGCGACAATGTACAAGGATTCCCTTTTCTCCACATTCTTGCCACCATTTGTTATTTCTTGTCTTTTTGATGGTAGCCATTAACAGCTGTGTGGTGATATCTCATTTTGGTTTTGATTTGTATTTTCCATATGATTAGTAATTTTTTTTTGATTAGTAATGTTAAACACATTTGTATGTACCCATTGGTCATTTGAATATCTTTTTTGGAGAAATGTTTATTCAGGTCCATTGCACATTTTTAAATTAGATAATTTTTTTCTTTTTCCTATTGAATTCTATGAGTTCCCTACACAGTTTGGAGATTAAAACCTCTTATCATATATGTAGTTTGCAATATTTTGTCCCATTCCATAGTTTGACTTATCATTTTATTGATTGATTTTTTTGCTGTGTAGAAGCTTCTTAGTTTGATTTATTGCCAATGGTTTATTTTTGTTTTTTGTTCTTTGTGTTTAGGTGTCCTAACCAAGAAACTATTGTGAAGATCCATGTCAAATATATATTTTCTTTGTTTTCTGCTAGGAGTTTTATGGTTTCAGGTCATACTTTTAAGTCTTCAATTTGTTTCAAGTTAACTGTTGTGATTTTCATTCTTTTGTATGTAAAATCCAATTTTGATAACACCATTTATTGAAGAGACCTTTTTTCTCTATCAAGTATTCTTGGAGTCCTTGTCATATATTAGTTGACCATATACAGATGGTTTACTTCTGGGCTTTTAGTTTTGTTCCATTGGTGGATATGTCTGTTTTTATGGCAGTACCATACTTTTAATTACTATGGCATTGTAATATAGTTTGAAATCATGAAGTGTAATGCTTCCAGCTTTATTCTCAAAACTGTTTTGGCTATTTGGGGTTTGTGATTCCATATGAATTTTAGGATTGATTCTTCTTTTTTTCTTCAAATTTTTATTTAAATTATAGTTAGTTAACACAGTACAATATTGGCTTCAGAGGTACAATTCAGTGATTAATCACTTATTTATGTTTTTTGGTATATATTTTTTATTGGACTTTGATATGCCAACATATAGCATAACACTCAGTGCTCATCCCGAGAGTGCCCCCCTCAGTGCCTGTCACTCAATCACCCCAAACCCAAACCCACCTCCCTTTCCACCAACCGTTATTCGTTACTGAGACTGAGGTGTCTCTCATGTTCTGTCACCCTCACTGATATTTCCTTTTTTCTTTTTTTTTTCACTGATATTTCCCACTCATTTTCTCTCCTTTCCCCTTTATTCCCTTTCACTATTTTTTATATTCCCCAAATGAATGAGACCATGTAATGTTTGTCCTTCTCTGATTGACTTACTTCATTCAGCATAATACCCTCCAGTTCTATCCACGTTGAAGCAAATGGTGGGTATTTGTCGTTTCTAATGGCGGAGTAATATTCCATTGTATACATATACCACGTCTTCTTGATCCATTCATTTTTCGATGAACACTGAGGCTCCTTACACAGTTTGGCTACTGTGGACATTGCTGCTATAAACATTGGGGTGCAGGTATCTCGGCTTTTCACTGCATCTGTATCTTTGGGGTAAATCCCCTGCAGTGCAATTGCTGGGTCGTAGGGCAGTACTATTTTTAACTCTTTGAGGAACCTTCACACAGTTTTCCAGAGTGGCTACACCAGTTCACATTCCCACCAACAGTGCAAGAGAGTTCCCCTTTCTCCACATCCTGCCCACATTTGTTGTTTCCTGTCTTGATAATGTTCACCATTCTCACTGGTGTGAGGTGGTATCTCATTGTGGTTTTGAATTGTATTTGCCTGATGGCAAGTGATGCAGAGCATTTTCTCATGTGCTTATTGGCCATGTGTATGTCTTCTTTGGTGAAATTTCTGTTCATGTATTTTGCCCAATTCATGATTGGATTGTTTGTTTCTTTGCTGTTGAGTTTAATAAGTTTTTTATAGATTTTGGATTCTAGCCCTGTATCTGATAGTTCATTTGCAAATATCTTCTTCCATTCTGTAGATTGTCTTCATTTTCTTGACATTTCCTTTGCAGTGCATAAGCTTCTTATCTTGATGAAGTCCCAATAGTTCATTTTTGCTTTTGTTTCCCTTGCCTTCATAGATATATCTTGCAAGAAGTTGCTGTGGCCAAGTTCAAAAAGGTGTTGCCTGTGTTCTCCTCTAGGATTTTGATGGACACTTATCTCACATTTAGATCTTTCATCCATTTTGAGTTTATCTTGTGTATGGTGTAAGAGAATTGTCTAGTTTCATTCTTCTGCATTTGACTGTCCAATTTTCCCAGCACCATTTTTTGAAGAGACTGTCTTTTTTCCAGTGGATAGTCTTCCCTGCTTTGTCGAATATTAGTTGCTCATAGAGTTGAGGGCCCATTTCTGGGTTCTGTATTCTGTTTCATTGATCTATGTGTCTGTTTTTGTGCCAGTACACTGTCTTGATGATCACAGCTTTGTAATACAGTTTGAAATCGGCCATTGTGATGCCCCTGGCTCTGATTTTCTTTTTCAATCTTCCCCTGGCTATTTGGGGTCTTTTCTGATTCCACACAAACCTTAAGATGACTTGTTCCAACTCTCTGAAGAAAGTCCATGGTATTTTGATAGGGACTCCAATAAATGTGTACATTGCCCTGGGTAGCATTGACATTTTCACAATATTAATTCTTCTAATCCATGAGCATGGAATATTTTTCCATCTCTTTGTGTCTTCCTCAATTTCTTTCAGAAGTGTTCTATAGTTTTTAGGGTATTGATCCTTTACCTCTTTGGTTAGCTTTGTTCCAAGGTACCTTATGCTTTTGGGTGAAATTGTAAATGGATTAACTCCTTCATTTCTCTTTCTTTAGTCTCATTGTTAGTGTATAGAAATGCCACTGATTTCTGGGCATGGATTTTGTATCCTGCCACACTGCCAAATAGGTGTTTGAGTTCTAGCAATTTTGGGATAGAGTCTTTTGGTTTTCTACATACAGTATCATGTTATCTGCAAAGAGGGAGAGTTTGACTTCTTCTTTGCCAATTTGAATGCCTTTTATTTGTTTTGGTTGCCTGGTTGCTGAGGCTAGGACCCTATACTATGTTGAATAGCAGTGGTGAGAGTGGACATTCCTGTCGTGTTCTTGATCTTAGGGAAAAGGCTCCCAGTGTTTCCCTACTGAGAATGATATGGCTGTGGGCTTTTTGTAGATGGCTTTTAAGATGCTGAGGAATGTTCCCTCTATCCCTACACTCCAAAGAGTTTTGATCAGGAATGGATGCTGTATTTTGTCAAATGGTTCCTCTGCATGTATTGAGAGGATCATATGGTTCTTGGTTTTTCTCTTGCTGATCTGATCTATCACGTTGATTGCTTTATGAGAGTTGAATCAGTCTTGCATCCCGGGGATACATCCAACTTGGTCATGGTGTATAATCTTCTGAATGTACTGATGAATCCTATTGGCTAGTATCTTGTTGAGAATTTTTGCATCTGTGTTCATCAGGGATATTGGTCTATAATTCTTTTTGGTGGTGTCTTTGGTTTTGGAATTAAGGTGATTCTGGCCTCATAGAACTAGTTTGGAAGTATTCCATCTCTTTCTATCTTTCTGAACAGCTTTAGTAGAATAGGAATTGTTTCTTCTTTAAATGTTTGATAGAATCTCCCTGGGAAGCCATCTGGCCCTGGACTATTGTGTCTTGGGAGGTTTTGGATGACTGCTTCAATTTCCTCCCTGGTTATTGGCCTGTTCATGTGTTTTATTTCTTCCTGTTCCAGTTTTGGTGTATGTGGTTTTCCAGAAATGCATCCATTTCTACTAGATTGCCTAATATATTGGCATATAGGTGCCCATAATATGTTTTTAAAATCATTTGTAGTTCCTTGGTATTGATTGTGATCTCTCCTTGTTCATATGTGATTTTATTAATTAGAGTCTTTTCTCTTTGTTTTTAATAAGGCTGGCTAATGGTTTATCTATCTTATTAATTCTTTCATAGAAGCAACTCCTAGTTTTGTTTATCTGTTCTACCATTCTTCTGGTCTGTATTTCATTGAGTTCTGCTCAAATCTTTTTTAACTCTCTTCTTCTGCTTGGTGTAGGCTTTATTTTCTGTTCTTTCTCCCATTCCTTTAGGTGCCAGGTTAGCTTGTGTATTTGATTTTTTTTTCCAATTTTTTGAGGTATGCTTGTATTGCGATATATTTCCCTCCAGGACTGCTTTTGCTGTATCCCAAAGATTTTGAATGGTTATATCTTCATTCTCATTAGTTTCCATGAATCTTTTAAATTCTTCTCTAATATCCTGGTTGACCCTTTCATCTTTCAACAGGAAGGTCTTTAACTTCCACTTGTTTGAATTTTTTCCAAATTTCTTCTTGTGATTGAGTTCAAGTGTCAAATCATTATGGTCTGAAAATATGCAGGGGACAATCCCAATCTTTTGGTATCCTTTAAGACCTGATTTGTGACCCAGTATGTGGTCTATTCTGGAGAAAGTTCCAATCACACTTGAGAAGAATGTGTATTCAGTTGCGTTCGGATGTAAAGTTCTGTGAATATCTGTGAAATCCATCTGGCCCAGTGTATCCTTTAAAGCTCTTGTTTCTTTGGAGATGTTGTGCTTAAAAAATCATTATTTGCCGATCGTGCCATGTTAAAGTCTCCTCCTATTAGTGTATTATTATCTAACTATATCTTTACTTTGGTTATTAATTGATTGATATACTTGGCAGCTCCCACATTCGGGGCATAAATATTCATGATTGTTAGGTCCTCTTGTCAGATAGACCCTTT
This sequence comes from Canis lupus familiaris, assembly GCF_011100685.1. Taxonomy (NCBI): domain Eukaryota; kingdom Metazoa; phylum Chordata; class Mammalia; order Carnivora; family Canidae; genus Canis; species Canis lupus. The sequence goes on along the minus strand of NW_023330859.1, from coordinate 40,901 downwards.
AAAGTGTGATATAGTGTCCCTCTTCATCTCTTACTACAGTCTTTGGGATAAACTTTGATTTATCTGATATGAGGGTTGCTACCCCTGTTTTCTTTTGAGGACCATTTGAATGATAAATTGTTCTCTAACCTTCATTTTTCAGGCTGTAGGTGTTCTTAGGTCTGAAATGAGTCTCTTCTAGACAGCAAAGAGATGGGTCTTGCTTTTTTATCCAGTCTGAAATCCTGTGTCTTGTGATAGGATCATTAAGCCCATTCATGTTCAGAGTTACTATTGTAAGATACGAATTTAGTGTCATCATGATACCTATTCAGTCCCTGTTTTTATGGATTATTTCTTTGGGCTTTCTCTCTCTCTCTTTTTTTTTTTAAGATTTTATATATTTATCCCTCAGAGACAGAGAGAGAGAGGGAGGCAGAGACACAGGCAGAGGGAGAAGCAGGCTCCATGCAGGGAGCCCGATGTGGGACTCGATCCAGGACTCCAGGATCAGGCCCTGGGCCGAAGGCAGCACTAAACCACTGAGCCTTCAATTTCTTTCATAAGTGTTCTATAATTTGCAGTATGTAGAATTTTTACTGTTTGGTTATGTTCATTCCTAGGTATCTTATGGTTTTTAGTGCAATTGTAAATGGGATCTATTCCTTGATTTCTCGTTTTGCTGCCTCATTATTGGTGTATAGAAATGCAACAGATTTATTTATTTATTTATTTATTTATTTATTTATTTATTTATTCTTTAACAGATTTCTGTACATTGATTTTGTATTCTGTAATTTTACCGAGTTTGTGTATCAGTTATAGCAATTTTTTGGTGGAGTCTTTTCGGATTTCTACATAGGGTATCACATCATCTGCAAATAGTGAACATCCTCATATATTTTGACGATGTACTGTTTTGTATGTATAATTATTGTATCTTCTTGATGAACTGACCCTTTTTTCAAGATATAATGTCCTTTGTCTCATAATAATTTCTGACTTGTAATCTATTCTGCCTGATACGGAAAAACCACCCAGCAGTTTATTTATCAGTTGCATGGAATATATTTTTCCATTTTTTTTTCACTTTTAACTTGTATGTGATTTTAGATTTAAGGAGAGACACTTGTAGATAGCACATAGTTTGATAATGTTATTTGATCTCTTCTTCCAATTCTACCTTTGATTGGAAATGGATGCGTTTATATTTAAAACAATCACTGATAAGGAAAAACTTACTTCTGACATTTTGATGTTTATTTTCCGTGTGTGTTGTTATGTATGATATATATTATATATGATATCTATCTACAATGATGTTTTATCATTCTAACCTTCCTGGATGGAGAGACACTGTCAATCCCTGGGCTACCTAATTCAAAGATAGGAAAGGACCCAGCAGGGAACATGCCTTTAATATGCAATCTAGAGCCATACCTCCTCTATTTGGCCCCACGCACTTCAGGAGGTATTTTACCTCTGCCTAAATCATCCCAGGACTAAGTACCAGGCAACAAATAATACTCCTACAGCTCAAAGTTCAACAAAATTCGAATTAGCGAATCCCAAACTGTTTATACTGCCCTATCTTGATTTTCTTATTGAAACTCCAGTAAAGACCATAGCTTAGGTACTCCCCTGTTCCTATCTTTTGTCCCCAACCACCCTGATGTTTCCACATGTAGATGTGCATGGTGTGTTGTGACTCCAGTCTATTACCTGTGAGTATAATGAACTTTTTTCTGTAAGGCTTTCCTGTGTCTCTTGTTGTAGCAGAATCTGATTATCTAATAAAAAATATAAAGCATTTAACTTTTGTTCTTCGTTTCCCCTATTAGTGCCTTCTTTTTTTTTTATTTTTTTTATTAGTGCCTTCTTTTGTGTTTAATTGGATATCTGTAGTCTACCATTTTGATTCTCTTCTCATTGTTTTAGTAAATATTTTAAATATATTTTCTTAGTGGTTACCATGAGGATTACAATTAATATCCTAAATTTCTAACTATAAAAATTTAATTATTACCAACCTAGTTTTAGTAGAGTACAAAAACTGCTCCTATACAATTGTGCCTTTCCCTTTACATGTTATTGTCACAAGTTACATCTTTATACATTGTGTAACCATTAACACAGATTTATAATTGCTTTTATGCTTTTTTATATCATTCAGGGGAATTTAAAAGAATTATAAATGAAAAATACAATGTTGCCTTTTATATTTGCCTATGATATTACCTATATTAGAATTCTTTTTTTACTTTACCTGGCTTTAAGTTACTATTCAATGTCCTTCAGTTTCAGCTTCAAAAGACTCATTTTAGTATTTTTTTTGTAGGGCAGCTCTACTGCACTCTCTCAGTTTGCTTATCTGTAAATGTCTTAATTTCACACTCATTTTTAAAGGATAGTTGTGCTGGACATATTTGCGTGTGTGTGTGTTCGTGTGTGTGTGTCTTGAAAAGTGTTATCTCACTCCTTTTAGGCCTCAGTGGTTTCTTTTTGTATTCTAGTATTTTTTTAAATTTAATTTAATTAGTTTCAGAGATAGAGGTGATTCATCAATCTTATATAAAACACCAGTTCTCGGGCCAGCCCCGGTGGCGCAGCGGTTTTAAGCGCCGCCTGCAGCCCAGGGCGTGATCCTGGAGACCCTGGATCGAGTCCCACGTCAGGCTCTGTATGATGCCTGCTTCTCCCTCTGCCTGTGTCTCTGCCTCTCTCTCTCTGTCTCTATGAATAAATAAATAAAATATTAAAAAAATACCCGGTTCTCATTACATCACATGTCCTCCTTAATGTCCATCACCATCCTCTCCCCTCTAGCAACCCTCAGTTTTTTCCTATGGTTAAGAGTCTCTTGGTTTGTCTCTCTGATTTCATCTTGTTTTATTTTTTCCTCTCTTCCCCTATGATCTTCTGTTTTGTTTCTTAAATTCCACATATGAGTGAGATCGTATGATAATTGTCTTACTCTGGTTGACTTATTTCACTGCATAATACTCTACTTCCAACAGACAGATGGATAAAGAAGATGTGGTATGTGTATATATATATATATATACACACCATGTGGTATATATATACCATATATAGATATAAATAATACTCAGCCATCAAAAACTGAAATCTTGCCATTTGAAATGATGTGAATGGAACTAGAAGGCCTCAATTTTTTCTAATGAGAAACCTATTATTAATCTTATTGAGAACACTGTATGTGAAAATCATTTTTCTCTTACTGCTTTCAAGATTCTTTGTCACCATCTTTCAGTAGTTCATAATAATGTTTCAATGTACCTCTTTGATTTTATCCTCCTTAAAGTTCATTTAAATAAAAACTTGTAAAAAACCTTAAAAGTTCATTGAACCTCATGGATGTGTATATTCATGTATTTAATCAAAATTGAAAAGTTTTCTGGTGTTATTTCTTCAAGTATTTTTTTATTTCTCTTTCTCTTACTCTATTTTGGGGAGTCTCATAATATGTATGTTGGTAAATTTAATGATGTTTTACAGGACTCCTGGACTCTGTTAATTTTTTTCTTTCTTTTATTTTTCTGCTCTTCAGATTGGATAATTTTGATTGACTGCTGTTCAAGTTTACTGATTGTTGCTTTTGCTTGCTCAAATGTCCTATCAAAACTCTCTAGTGGATTTTTCATTTAGTTATTTTATTTCTCAGTTCGTAGAATGTCTGGTTGGTTCCTTTAAAATTCTCTGTTCTCGGGCAGCCTGGGTGGCTCAGTGGTTTAGTGCCGCCTTCAGCCTGGGGTGTGATCCTGGAGACCTAGGATCGAGTCCCACATCGGGCTCCCTGCGTGCAGCTGCTTTTCCCTCTGCCTCCATCTCTCTGTGTCTCTTGTGAATAAATAAATAAAATTAAAAAAATTTCTCTGTTCTCTATTAATATTCTCAATTCATTTACATATCGGTATCCTTTCTCCTCCTTTGGCCACATCTCTTTGGCCACATTTACAATGGTTGATTTTAAGTTTTTGTTTAGTATATCCAATGTCTGTGCCTTATTAAGGACAGTATTTGTTAATTTTTTTCTATGAATAAGACATAAATTTTTATTTCTCTGCATGATGTATAATTTTTTGTTGTAATCTGAAAATTTTGAATATTATACTTGGTAAATATGAAAATCAGATTCTTTTTTAAAAATATTTATTTATTTGAGAGAGTGTGCATGAGCAGGAGGAGGAGCAGAGGGTAGGGAGGGAAAGGGAGAAGAAGATGCAGACTTCCTGTAGAACATGGAACCCAACCCTGAGATCATGACCTGAGCCAAAATCAAGAGCAGGAAACTTAACTGACTGAGCCACCCAGCCTCCCCTGAAAATCAGATTCTTACCGCTTTTCAGGATTTGTGTTGTTTACAGTACCTATAGCTGTTTGTTTAGTACTTTTCTATACTATTTTTGTAAAATCTATATTACTTGTCATATGTGGTCTTATAAGTCTCTTCCTGTAGCTTGTGTTCAGCTAGTGTTTTGCCAGAGATTTCCTTGAAGAGGAGGAGAAAAGGAGGAGGAGGAGGAGGAGGAGGAGAGGAGAAAGTACAAAATCAAAGTAAAAATGGAAAAGATGAAAAAGAAAAAAGGAAGAAACCTTTCCTAGTTTTAGAAATTAGCTCTGTGTTAGAGTACTCCGTTAATGCTAGGGGCTAAAGTTACAAAATGTAGTTCAGTGCTTGAAAACAGGAGCTGGGTGATACCTGCTTATTTGTGAAGAGAGCCTGTGACAACTCTGCTTTAGCCTTCACTTTATGTTTGCATTGAGCCTAGGGCTTGTCAGAAGTGAAAGCTTAGGTTCTTATAGGTCTTTTCTTTCTTTTCTTTTCTTTCTTTTCTTTTGTTGTTGTCTTTCCAAATTTTTCTTGTGGTTGACTTGAAGTTTCATAACATTGTGGTTAGGAAGTATGCATGGTATTTTCTCAATCTTTTTGTACTTCTTTTAAAATAATAAATTTATTTTATTGGTGTTTGCCAACATACAGAATAACATCCAGTGCTTATAGGTCTTTTCTATGTAAGAATCTTCCCCTGGGCATTTTCATCACCTTGTAAATTTCTCAGGATACCTAAGAAACTTTGAATGCCCTAATTGTCCCAATACACTCTCATCCTAGCTTTTTCTTCTAGGCTTTGGCAATCTATTGTGTGCCTCAACCATAATCTTTTCACCAGGCAGTTCTTGGTTGTTTGTTTGCCTTACAAAGTTCTTGAGAAATGAGCATCACTTTTCTGCCCTGAGTACTGAGTTAGGCAAAATAAACACAATTGTCTTGCATCAATCTTTCAGGAAAACTCCAGACAACATAGGACAAAGATGATTTCCTGGAAATTAGGTCTATTATGCTCCCTCCAGAACCAGGGACCAGGGTACCACACTGGTAAAATGGGCTTCATTTTCAAGACTGCCACAAAATAATACAATAGTAGTAAAAGACCTCAATATCCTACTTTCAATAATGGCTAGAACAAACAGACAGAAAAACAATAATGAAATAGCAGATTTGAGTAACTCTACAGACCAAGTGGATCAAATGGACATATAGAGAATACTCCATCTAACAGGAGCAAAACATTCTTCTCAAGCACACACATTAACATTCTCCAGGAAGGATCGCATCTTAGGCCACAAAACAGGTTCAACAAATTTAAGAAGACTGAAATCATACCAAGAGTCTTTTCTGACAACAATGAAATAAAAGTAGAAGTAAATAAGAGAAAGAAAATTAGAAAATTCACAAATCTGTGGAAAATAAACAACACACTCCTGAACAATAAATGGGTCACAGAAAAAAAAGGAAAAAGAAAAGTTATATTTGCATACAAAGTAAAATGAGAATGTAACATCACAAAAGTAATGGGATTCAAAGAACAAACAGAGACCAAAATTAGAAAATGGAAAAAATGAAAACTAGAAGAGTAATAAATGAGGTAGAGAATAGAAAAACAAAAAAAAAAAAAATCAAAGCAACTAAGAGTTTTTATGTTGAAAATGTAGACAATGGGATGCCTAGCTGGATCAGTCAGTAGATCATGTAATCTACATTTTGATCTCAGGGTTGTAAGTTGAAGCCCTATGTTGGGCATAGAACTCACACACACACAAAGTAAGAAGGGAAGGGAAGGGAAGGGAAGGGAAGGGAAGGGAAGGAAGGAAAGGAAGAAAGAAGAAAGAAAGAAAAAGAAAGAAGAAAGAAAGAAAGAAAGAAGAAGGAAAGAAGAAAGAAAGAAAGAAAGAAAGAAAGAAAGAAAGAAAGAAAAAAGAAAGAAAGAAAGAAAGAAAGAAAAAGAAAAGAAAAAAAAACAGAAGAAAAGAAAATACAGACAAAATTTATTAAAATTTAGTTACTCTACCCATGGAAAAGAGAATATTTAAATACATAAAATTAGAAGTAAAATATGATATGTCATAAGGGTTGCCACAGAAATAAAAAGGATCATAAGAGACTCACTAAGAGGCTCACTAATTTGATAACCTAGAAGAGTTGTATAAATTCCTAGAAAAGTGTAAGGTACCAAGACTGAGTCATAAATAAATAGAAAATATGAACAGACAAATAACAAATAAGTAGACTGAATCAGTAATCAAAAACTTCCAACATAGAAAAGCCTGAAATTGGATCCCTTTGCTGATAAATTCTACCAAATGCTTAAAACAATAATGCCGATCTTTCTTAAACTCTTCCAAGTTTGAGGAAGAGAAAGGAAACACTTTCAAATTCATGTTACAAGGCTATCGTTATCCTGATAACCTAGTCAGAAAAGTACACTCTAAAGAAATCTACAGACTAATATCCCTGATGAAACATATACAAAAGTCCTCAACAAAATATTGAAAGACCAAATTCATCAGCACATTAAATGGTCATACACTATGACCAAATGGGATTATCCAGGGATGCAAGGATCGTTCAACATAGCCAAATCAATCAATGTGATACACACATTAACAAAATAAGGATAAAATCACATGATCATCTCAATAAATGCAGGAAAAGCATTTGACAAAATTTAATACCCTTTCATAATAAAAATGCTCAACAAACTAAATATAGAAGGAATGTCCTTCAACATTAAAAAGTCGATATATGGGGATCCCTGGGTGGCGCAGCAGTTTAGAGCCTGCTTTTGGCCCAGGGCGTGATTCTGAAGACCCGGGATGGAATACCACGTCGGGCTCCGGTGCATGGAGCCTGCTTCTCCCTCTGCCGGTGTCTCTGCCTCTCTCTCTCTCTCTCTCTCTCTGGTGTGACTATCATAAATAAATAAAATTAAAAAAAATATATTATATATAAAAGTCCATATATGAAAGCCTACAGCTAACATCACAATCAAATGGTGATAAATTGTAGGCTTTTGCCCTAAGATCAGGAAAAAGAAAAGGAGAGGAGGGGCAAGATGGTGGAAGAGTAGGGTCTCCAAATCACCTGTCCCCATCAAATTACCTAGATAACCTTCAAATCATCCTGAAAATCTACGAATTTGGCCTGAGATTTAAAGAGAGAACAGCTGGAATGCTACAGAGAGAAGAGTTCGCGCTTCTATCAAGGTAGGAAGACGGCGGAAAAAAAGAAATAAAGAAACAAAAAGCATCTAAGGGGGAGGGGCCACACGAGGAGCCGGGCTAAGGCCGGGGCGAGTGCCCCCAGGACAGGAAAGCACAGTCCCAGAGAAGCAGTAGCTTCACCAATCTTCCCGGGAGGGAAAGGCGCTCACAGGGAGTTAGAGCAGGACCCCAGGAGGGCGGGGATGCCCTCAGGCTCCCTGGGACACTAACAGAGCAACTGCGCCCCGCCCCGGGGAGAGTGCGCCGAGCTCCTTAAAGGGTTGCAGCCTGGGGATCCCTGGGTGGCGCAGCGGTTTGGCGCCTGCCTTTGGCCCAGGGCGCGATCCTGGAGACCCGGGATCGAATCCCACATCGGGCTCCCAGCATGGAGCCTGCTTCTCCCTCTGCCTGTGTCTCTGCCTCTCTCTCTCTCTGTGACTATCATAAATAAATAAAATCTTTAAAAAAAAAAAAAAAAGGGTTGCAGCCTGCGCACCACTGGACCCCGGCACAGCTCGAGGCAGCTCAGAGGCGGCTCCCGAAGAGGAAGAGGCTCCATGCGGAGGGGGGCTGCGCCGCTCCCGGAGCAGCTCGGAGGGGCTCAGTGGCGGCTCCGGGGAGAGGCGGGGCTGCACGGCCGGGAGCACGAATCCAACAGCGCAGGCCCAGGAATACTGGGCGCCGGGACACAGCACAGGATCCGGCCTCCCCCGGGACAGGCAGAGGCCGGGAGGGCCCAGGACAGCAAGGACGCTGCCCCGAGCTGAGCAGATCAGCGGCCCCGCCCCGGAGCCTCCAGGCCCTGCAGGGAGAGCTGAGTTACTGCGGGAGCTGAATCCAGGGCTCCAGGCTGGCCCCGCCACTGGGTTGTTCCTCCTGGGGCCTCACGGGGAAAAAACCCCCACTGAGCCCTGCACCAGGCAGGGGCAGAGCAGCTCCCCCAAGCGCTAACACCTGAAAATCAGCACAACAGGCCCCTCCCCAGAAGACAAGCTAGACGGACAAGTTCCAGGGAAAGTCAAGGGACTTAAAGTATACAGAATCAGAAGATACTCCCCGTGTTTTTTTTTGTTTGTTTTTGTTTTTTTGTTTTGATTTGTTTGCTTCCCCACCCTTTTTTTCCTTTCTTTTCTTTCTCTTTTCTTCTTTTTTTTTTCTTCTTTTTTCTTTTTCTCTTTTCTTTCCTTTTTCTCTCCTCTCTTTTCTCTTTCCCAATACAACTTGTTTTGGCCACTCTGCACTGAGCAAAATGACTAGAAGGAAAACCTCACCTCAAAAGAAAGAATCAGAAACAGTCCTCTCTCCCACAGAGTTACAAAATCTGGATTACAATTCAATGTCAGAAAGCCAATTCAGAAGCACTATTATACAGCTACTGGTGGCTCTAGAAAAAAGCATAAAGGACTCAAGAGACTTCATGACTGCAGAATTTAGAGCTAATCAGGCAGAAATTAAAAATCAATTGAATGAGATGCAATCCAAACTAGAAGTCCTAACGACGAGGGTTAACGAGGTGGAAGAAAGTGAGTGACATAGAAGACAAGTTGATGGCAAAGAGGGAAACTGAGGAAAAAAGAGACAAACAATTAAAAGACCATGAAGATAGATTAAGGGAAATAAACGACAGCCTGAGGAAGAAAAACCTACGTTTAATTGGGGTTCCCGAGGGCGCCGAAAGGGACAGAGGGCCAGAATATGTATTTGAACAAATCTAGCTGAAAACTTTCCTAATCTGGGAAGGGAAACAGGCATTCAGATCCAGGAAATAGAGAGACCCCCCTAAAATCAAAAAAACCGTTCAACACCTCGACATTTAATAGTGAAGCTTGCAAATTCCAAAGATAAAGAGAAGATCCTTAAAGCAGCAAGAGACAAGAAATCCCTGACTTTTATGGGGAGGAGTATTAGGGTAACAGCAGACCTCTCCACAGAGACCTGGCAGGCCAGAAAGGGCTGGCAGGATATATTCAGGGTCCTAAATGAGAAGAACATGCAACCAAGAATACTTTATCCAGCAAGGCTCATTCAAAATGGAAGGAGAGATAAAGAGCTTCCAAGACAGGCAGGCAGGAACTGAAAGAATATGTGACCTCCAAACCAGCTCTGCAAGAAATTTTAAGGGGGACTCTTAAAATTCCCCTTTAAGAAGAAGTTCAGTGGAACAATCCACAAAAACAAGGACTGAATAGATATCATGATGACACTAAACTCATATCTCTCAATAGTAACTCTGAACGTGAACGGGCTTAATGACCCCATCAAAAGGCGCAGGGTTTCAGACTGGAATAAAAAAGCAGGACCCATCTATTTGCTGTCTACAAGAGACTCATTTTAGACAGAAGGACACCTACAGCCTGAAAATAAAAGGTTGGAGAACCATTTACCATTCGAATGGTCCTCAAAAGAAAGCAGGGGTAGCCATCCTTATATCAGATAAACTAAAATTTACCCCAAAGACTGTAGTGAGAGATGAAGAGGGACACTATATCATACTTAAAGGATCTATCAACAAGAGGACTTAACAATCCTCAATATATATGCCCGAATGTGGGAGCTGCCAAATATTAAATCAATTATAACCAAAGTGAAGAAATACTTAGATAATAATACACTTATACTTGGTGACTTCAATCTAGCTCTTTCTACTCGATAGGTCTTCTAAGCACAACATCTCCAAAGAAACGAGAGCTTTAAATGATACACTGGACCAGATGGATTTCACAGATATCTACAGAACTTTACATCCAAACTCAACTGAATACACATTCTTCTCAAGTGCACATGGAACTTTCTCCAGAATAGACCACATACTGTCACAAATCGGGTCTGAACCGATACCAAAAGATTGGGATGTCCCCTGCATATTCTCAGACCATAATGCCTTGAAATTAGAACTAAATCACAACAAGAAGTTTGGAAGGACCTCAAACACGTGGAGGTTAAGGACCATCCTGCTAAAAGATGAAAGGGTGGAAATTAAGGAAGAATTAAAAAGATTCATGGAAACTAATGAGAATGAAGATACAACCGTTCAAAATCTTTGGGATGCAGCAAAAGCAGTCCTAAGGGGGAAATACATCGCAATACAAGCATCCATTCAAAAACTGGAAAGAACTCAAATACAAAAGCTAACCTTACACATAAAGGAGCTAGAGAAAAAACAGCAAATAGATCCTACACCCAGAGAAGAAGAGAGTTAATAAAGATTCGAGCAGAACTCAACGAAATCGAGACCAGAAGAACTGTGGAACAGATCAACAGAACCAGGAGTTGGTTCTTTGAAGAATTAATAAGATAGATAAACCATTAGCCAGCCTTATTAAAAAGAAGAGAGAGAAGACTCAAATTAATAAAATCATGAATGAGAAAGGAGAGATCACTACCAACACCAAGGAAATACAAACGATTTTAAAAACATATTATGAACAGCTATACGCCAATAAATTAGGCAATCTAGAAGAAATGGACGCATTCCTGGAAAGCCACAAACTACCAAAACTGGAACAGGAAGAAATAGAAAACCTGAACAGGCCAATAACCAGGGAGGAAATTGAAGCAGTCATCAAAAACCTCCCAAGACACAAGAGTCCAGGGCCAGATGGCTTCCCAGGGGAATTTATCAAACGTTTAGAAAAAAATTCTAAAGCTGTTTGGAAAGAGAAAGAGATGGAGTACTTCCAAAATTCGTTCTATGAGGCCAGCATCACCTTAATTCCAAAACCAGACAAAGACCCCACCAAAAAGGAGAATTACAGACCAATATCCCTGATGAACATGGATGCAAAAATTCTCAACAAGATACTGGCCAATAGGATCCAACAGTACATTAAAAAAATTTCACCATGACCAAGTAGGATTTATCCCGGGACACAAGGCTGGTTCAACACCGTAAAACAATCAATGTGATTCATCATATCAGCAAGAGAAAAACCAAGAACCATATGATCCTCTCATTAGATGCAGAGAAAGCATTTGACAAAATACAGCATCCATTCCTGATCAAAACTCTTCAGAGTGTAGGGATAGAGGGAACATTCCTCGACATCTTAAAAGCCACGAAAAGCCCACAGCAAATATCATTCTCAATGGGGAAGCACTGGGAGCCTTTCCCCTAAGATCAGGAACAAGACAGGGATGTCCACTCTCACCACTGCTATTCAACATAGTACTGGAAGTCCTAGCCTCAGCAATCAGACAACTAAAAGACATTAAAGGCATTCAAATTGGCAAAGAAGAAGTCAAACTCTCCTCTTCGCCGATGACATGATACTCTACATAGAAAACCCAAAAGTCTCCACCCCAAGATTGCTAGAACTCATACAGCAATTGGCAGGTGGCAGGATACAAAATCAATGCCCAGAAATCAGTGGCATTTCTATACACTAACAATGAGACTGAAGAAAGAGAAATTAAGGAGTCAATCCCATTTACAATTGCACCCAAAAGCATAAGATACCTAGGAATAAACCTAACCAAAGAGGTAAAGGATCTATACCCTAAAACTATAGAACACTTCTGAAAGAAATTGAGGAAGACACAAAGAGATGGAAAAATATTCCATGCTCATGGATTGGCAGAATTAATATTGTGAAAATGTCAATGTTACCCAGGGCAATTACACGTTTAATGCAATCCCTATCAAAATACCATGGACTTTCTTCAGAGAGTTAGAACAAATTATTTTAAGATTTGTGTGGAATCAGAAAAGACCCCGAATAGCCAGGGGAATTTTAAAAAAGAAAACCATATCTGGGGGCATCACAATGCCAGATTTCAGGTTGTACTACAAAGCTGTGGTCATCAAGACAGTGTGGTACTGGCACAAAAACAGACACATAGATCATGGAACAGAATAGAGAATCCAGAAGTGGACCCTGAACTTTATGGTCAACTAATATTCGATAAAGGAGGAAAGACTATCCATTGGAAAAAGACAGTCTCTTCAATAAATGGTGCTGGGAAAATTGGACATCCACATGCAGAAGAATGAAACTAGACCACTCTTTCACCATACACAAAGATAAACTCAAAATGGATGAAAGATCTAAATGTGAGACAAGATTCCATCAAAATCCTAGAGGAGAACACAGGCAACACCCTTTTTGAACTCGGCCATAGTAACTTCTTGCAAGATACATCCACGAAGGCAAAAGAAACAAAAGCAAAAATGAACTATTGGGACTTCATCAAGATAAGAAGCTTTTGCACAGCAAAGGATACAGTCAACAAAACTAAAAGACAACCTACAGAATGGGAGAAGAGATTTGCAAATGATATCAGATAAAGGGCTAGTTTCCAAGATCTATAAAGAACTTTAAACTCAACACCAAAGAAACAAACAATCCAATCATGAAATGGGCAAAAGACATGAACAGAAATCTCACAGAGGAAGACATAGACATGGCCAACATGCACATGAGAAAATGCTCTGCATCACTTGCCATCAGGGAAATACAAATCAAAACCACAATGAGATACCACCTCACACCAGTGAGAATGGGGAAAATTAACAAGGCAGGAAACCACAAATGTTGGAGAGGATGGGAGAAAAGGGAACCCTCTTCACTGTTGGTGGGAATGTGAACTGGTGCAGCCACTCTGGAAAACTGTGTGGAGGTTCCTCAAAGTTAAAAATAGACCTGCCCTACGACCCAGCAATTGCACTGTTGGGGATTTACCCAAAGATACAGATGCAATGAAACGCCGGGACACCTGCACCCGATGTTTCAGCAGCAATGCCACAATAGCCAAACTGTGGAAGGAGCCTCGGTGTCCATCGAAAGATGAATGGATAAAGAAGATGTGGTTTATGTATACAATGGAATATTACTCAGATTAGAAATGACAAATACCCACCATTTGCTTCAACGTGGATGGAACTGGAGGGTATTATGCTGAGTGAAATAAGTCAATCGGAGAAGGACAACATTATATGGTCACATTCATTGGGGAATATAAATAATATTGAAAGGAATAGAGGGGAAGGGAGAAGAAGAGGGTAGGAAATATCAGAAAGGGAGACAGAACATGAGAGCTCCGAACCTGGGAAATGAACTAGGGGTAGTGGAAGGGGAGGAGGGCGAGGTGTGGGGTTGACTGTGTGGCGGGCACTGAGGGGGGCACTTGACGGGATGATGACTTGGTGTTATTCTGTATGTTGGCAAATTGAACACCATACAAAATAAATTTATTATTAAAAAAACGATTTTAAAAACATATTATGAACAGCTATACGCCAATAAATTAGGCAATCTAGAAGAAATGGACGCATTCAGGAAAACCACAAACTACCAAAACTGGAACTGAAGAAGAAATAGAAAACCTGATCAGGCCTATAACCAGGGAGGAAATTGAAGCAGTCATCAAAAACCTCCCAAGACACAAAAGTCCAGGGCCAGATGGCTTCCCAGGGTAATTCTATCAAACGTTTTAAAGAAGAAATCATACCTATTCTACTAAAGCTGTTTGGAAAGATGGAAAGAGATGGAGTACTTCCAAATCGTTCTTTGAGGCCATAATCACCTTTTTCCAAAACCAGACAAAGACCCCACCAGAAAGGAGAATTATAGACCAATATCCCTGATGAACATGGATGCAAAACACTCAACAAGATACTAGCCAACAGGATCCAACAGTACATTAAGAAGATTATTCATCATGACCAAGTACGATTTATCCCCGGGATGCAAGGCTGGTTCAACACTCGTAAAACAATCAGTGTGATTCATCATTTCAGCAAGAGAAAAAACAAGAACCATATGATGTTTTCAATAGATGCAGAGAAAGCATTTGACAAAATACAGCATCCATTCCTGATCAAAACTCTTCAGAGTGTGGGGATAGAGGGAACATTCCTCAACATCTTAAAAGCCATCTATGAAAAGCCCACAGCAAATATCATTCTCAATGGGGAAGCACTGGGAGCCTTTCCCCTAAGATAAGGAACAAGACAGGGATGTCCACTCTCACCACTGCTATTCAACATAGTACTAGAAGTCCTAGCCTCAGCAATCAGACAACAAAAAGATATAAAATGCATTCAAATTGGCAAAGAAGTCAAATTCTCCCTCTTCGCCGATGACATGATAATCTACATAAAAAACCAAAAGACCCCCCCCCAAGATTGCTAGAACTCATACAGCAATTTGGTAGCATGGCAGGATACAAAATCAATGCCCAGAAATCAGTGGCATTTCTATACACTATCAATGAGACTGAAGAAAGAGAAATTAAGGAGTCAATCCCATTTACAATTGCACCCAAAAGCATAAGATACCTAGGAATAAATCTAACCAAAGAGGTAAAGGATCTATACCCTAAAAGCTATAGAACACTTCTGAAAGAAATTGAGGAAGACACAAAGAGATGGAAAAATATTCCGTGCTCTTGGATTGGCAGAATTAATATTGTGAAAATGTCAATGTTACCCAGGGCAATTTATACGTTTAATGCAACCCTATCAAAATACCATGGACTTTCTTCAGAGAGTTGGAAGAAATCATCTTAAGATTTCTGTGGAATCAGAAAAGACCCCGAATAGCCAGGGGAATATTGAGAAAGAAAATCATAGCCGGGGGCATCACAATGCCAGATTTCATGTTGTACTACAAAGCTGCAGTCATCAAGACAGTGTGGTCCTGGCACAAAAATAGACACATAGATCAATGTAACAGAACAGAGAATCCAGAAGTGGACCCTCAACTTTATGGTCAACTAATATTCGACAAAGCAGGAAAGACTATCCACTGGAAAAAAAGCCAGTCTCATCAATAAATGGTGCCGGGAAAATTGGACATCCACATGCAGAAGAGTGATACTTGACCACCCTCTTTCACCATATAGAAAGATAAACTCAAAATGGATGAAAGTTCTAAATGTGAGACAAGATTTCATCAAAATCCTAGAGGAGAACACAGGCAACCACTTTTTGAACTCGGCCACAGTAACTTCTTGCAAGATACATCCATGAAGGCAAAAGAAACAAAAGCAAAAATGAAGTATTGGGACTTCATCAAGATAAGAAGCTTTTGCACAGCAAAGGATACAGTCAACAAATCTAAAAGATAACCTGTAGAATGGGAGAAGATATTTGCAAATGACGTATCAGATAAAAGACTAGTATCCAAGATTTATAAAGAACTTATTAAACTGAACACCAAAGAAACAAACAATCCAATCATGAAATGGGCAAAAGACATGAAGAGAAATGTCACAGAGGAAGACATACACATTGCCAACAAGCACATGAGAAAATGCTCTGCATCACTTGCCATCAGGGAAATATAAATCAAAACCACAATGAGATACCACCTCACACCAGTGAGAATGGGGAAAGTTAACAAGGCAGGAAACTACTAATGTTGGAAAGGATGTGGAGAAAGGGAAACTCTCTTGCACTGTTGGTGGGAATGTGAACTGGTGCAGCCACTCTGTAAAACTGTGTGGAGGTTCCTCAAAGGGTTAAAAATAGATCTGCCTACGACCCAGCTATTGCACTGCTGGGGATTTACCCCAAAGATGCAGATGCAATGAAACACGGGGACACCTGCACCTCGATGTTTATAGCAGCAATGTCCACAATAGCCAAACTGTGGAAGGAGCCTTGGTGTCCATCAAAAGATGAATGGGTAAAGAAGATGTGGTTTATGTATATAATGGAATATTACTCAGCCTTTAGAAATGACAAATACCCACCATTTGCTTCACGTGGATGGAACTAGAGGGTATTATGCAGAGTGAAATGTCAATTGGAGAAGGCCAAACATTATATGGTCTCATTCATTTGGGGAATATAAGAAATAGTGAAAGGGAAAAAAGGGAAAGGAGAAGAAAATAAGTGGGGAAATATCAGAAAGGGAGACAGATCATGAATGGTCCTAACTCTGGGAAACGAACTAGGGGTTGTGGAAGGGGAGGAGGGCGTGGTGTGGGGGTGACTGTGTGGCAGGCACTGAGGTGGATACTTGACATGATGAGTACTGGGTTTTATTCTGTATGTTGACAAATTGAACCATAAAAATAAATTTGTTTAAAAAAGTAAATAAAAAGAAATAAAAATTTTCTGAAAATTCCATTTGCCAACCCAGAATGCTGGATTTCAAAAGCTTCTGCTCCTTTACATGTGGCGTATCGAAAGGCAATGTTGGCGGTGACTTTTAGTGCATCCACGATTGGGATGGTATCATCATAGTCGTTTCTTTTCTTTTTTTTAAAATTTTATTTATTTATGATAGTCACGCAGAGAGAAAGAGAGAGAGGCAGGATATAGGCAGAGGAGAGAAGCAGGCTCCATGCACCAGGAGCCCGACGTGGGACTCGATCCCGGGTCTCCAGGATCGCGCCCTGGGCCATAGGCTGGCGCTAAACCGCCCCCCAGGGATCCCAGTCGTTTCTTTTCTTACACATGTCCAACAAGAACACGTTGAGTCCAGTTTTTTGTCTTGCATCAGTTTCAGTATTTTGTACACACAGACAGTTTTCAGACCTATATGGATTTGGGGCATCAACAAGGCCCATAAAGCTGTTAGGAAAGTTTTCATAACCATGCCCTGCATAATATAATAATCCATATACTCCTTTGTCTAAAAGTAGTTAAATTCATCACAGCATTTCACATCTCGTATTCAGTAAGATCCAACTGTGAAACAAGTTTGAAATCTAGTAGTCCTAACAAGTTGGTCAATTCACATACATCCACCAAAGGAGCTTTAGGCTTGGGGTGCTCCCAGTAATTCATATTTCCTATCAAAAGAACAACTTTGTCCTTTGCCAAAGGCTGATTAGCTGTTTGCTCTTTTTTGTTGGGTTGTCCAAGATTATCTAATTCATCTTCAGTGCACTCCACTGCCTCATCTGCTATTCCTTTTTTTAAAAATTTTTAATTTATGATAGTCACACACTCAGAGAGAGAGAGAGAGGCAGAAACACAGGCAGGGAGAAGCAGGCTCCATGCACCCGGAGCCCGACGTGGGATTCGATCCCGGGTCTCCAGGATCGCGCCCTGGGCCAAAGGCAGGTGCTAAACCGCTGCGCCACCCAGGGATCCCTCATCTGCTATTCCTATGATGATTTCCACCTTCTAGCTATCCTGTCTCGATCACTATATACATGACACCAATAGGTTCCCCGATGTTCCAGATCCACATAAGGCACCATGTATAGCTTTCCTGTCTCATGTATTAATGGTGACTCATTTTTGAACCACTGGTAGTGAGGAATAGGGCTTCCAACAGCAACACACTGTAAGACCAATGTACTGCCAGGCATTATTAGCCTTTGGGACCTTGGTTCAACACAGATTTGCAACTTGGATTCAGAGATGCCATCTGAACTTTCTGGAAGCTTCCTGTTACTTCTGTGACATCACAAACATCCAGCTGTGACCAACCACTTGCTGAATTCAAAGGTGAAATTATTATTAACTCGACACACATAAAAGCCTGCATCTTTTTACATGTACTGTGTTAAAATGAGTGCTGATGCATTTTTCGTTCAGAATCTCTTTATTCATTTTAACCACTGATACTGTACGAAGGGATGTCTAGTTGCCCGGCAACACAGTTTCACAAACTGTCTAGCCAAGACTGCCTTTGATTCTGGGTTGACAGTGATCTTTATTCTGGGGGGCCAAGAAGCAGAACCTCCGTGTGCTCCAAGCCTGCAGAAAGTCACTCAGTTCTGTGACTGTACAACCTTTCTCACCCATCAGCTTCAGTAAACATAAGCTTGGACTTCAGGCTCCAAGACCTTAAGAGAACACTGCTCCAAGTCCAGACAACTGAGCCAGAGGCGCCCCCGACTCCCCGCCACCTTGGCCAGCTTCCTCCAGCCCCAGCCCTCAGGCGCTCTGTCCAGGCTCACCCTGAGCCTCCGCAGCAGCGGCTCCGGAAGGCGGTTGAGGATCTCACCAGCTGGAGCGGAGAGCCGCGGCCCCGAGGGCGCGGCCGGAGGCATCTGCGAGGCCGGGGGCGGCGGGGCCTGCAAGCAGCTCCCCCGCACAGCGACCCCGCGAGCGCCGCGGCTCCCGCCGGCCGCATCGCGGGCCTCGTCTCCCGCGCACCTTCCGCTCGCCCCCTCGCTCTCCCAGGCGCCGCGGAGGCAGGGTGGAAGGACAAACCCGCACTCCAGGAGGAAGCGCTGCTTGCCCGCCCCGCGGAGACAGGTTTTTAGGAAAATAATTTCTTTATTGAAACCTACTTTAAAGATTTCATTTATTTACTTAAGAGAGAGAGGGAGAGAGAGAGAGAGAGAATGAGCGGGAGGGTTGAGGCATAAGGAGAGGGAGAAGCAGACTCCCTGTCCTGTAGGGAGCTCAATGTGGGGCTCCATGCGGATCTCAATCCCAGGACCCTGAGATCATGACCTGAGCTAAAGGCAGATGTTTAACTGACTGAACCATCCAGGTGCCCCTGTTGAAACCTACTTTAAATTCAACTTTTGAACTTTGCTGTCTAACCTTTCTGTGCGTACCTCCCAGCACACACCACCATAATATAACCATAAAAGCAAGGGGTGTGTATTTTTCTTGGATCTCAGAGAAAGAATCAACATGTCTTCTAGGGGAAATGGCTGCAAAATGCTATTAAGGACAAAAACTCTGTATTGTGGTTCTGTAGCAAGTTCTAGAAAATTAGAATCTATAAAAATGGAAAACCGTTCTTCTCTGTTGAACATAAGTTTATAGCAGGAAATAACAACCCATAGAGAAATCCAACTGCTATAGCCAAAGGTATTCTTATTTTTTGGTGAGGCAGTGTTAGGGTTGAGGAATCTAAGTAACTATGTATACTCAGAACTTAGCTTCCTCATCCTTAAAATCCCCACCTTTCTCCTCACTAGATTGGAAGAACTCATTTTAATCCTGATTTTCTTTGTTCAGCCCTCCAGATGGCCTGCTTGCCAATTAGCATGCTATGTATTTCACCTCATAGTTATTGGGAGCAATTAGGTGGAATAGAAAGCATGCTGTCCTGGGAGTCAAGAAATCCTAGCACAGTGTAAGCACTAAATAAATATCATTCAATTTAGTAGATCTGTGTTCTAATCCTAGATTTTGCCATTAACTTACTGAAAATTGGTAACTTTTTGAAGAGAAAGAGAGCTTAAATTGACCTATCTTTATTACCTTTCCCCAATATCTATACCTGGGCTAAGGAAAAAAGTGGTTAACCAAAGATATTTAAGCCCTCTAGTCTCTTCTTTCTTAAATTACAAAGTGGGAAATAACAACTTTTACCTATCTCATAAGGGATAAGGATATTAGGTCAGATAATATGAAATGTGAAAGTACATTCAAAAATATTATTACACACATGTAAGGCATTATTAAGGTTATTGGTAGAAGCCCTCAATTCACTGATGGGGAGAGTAGGTGAGCTGAAAAACAAAGGGTAAAGTTTGCATTTCTAGGTAGTAATTATCTGCTGGTGTGTACATCGAGGAGCTGTATGCAGCTTCAGTGACATAATCTGATACCAAATGAATAGGAAGGGGCTTTGAGTTTGATTCCATCACTAGAGACCGTAAAAGTCATTTTTATGTAACTCAGAGTTCTAATCAATATCCATGATTGCCTTGCTGCGTATGTTTGGAAAATGAATTGTTGCTTATATCTCCATTTCCCTACCAGCAAAATAGGGGCAATTTTACTCCTCATAAAAATTGTGAGAAGATGTATTATGGAAAGGCAGAATATAACTCCAAGAGCCTGGATCAAGATATGAGATAGAAAGATCCTTTCCTTAAATCTTTTGAAGACTGAATGATGTATCCCCAAGAACAGCCATAGAAAAGAAGCCCTCTTTATGAGATTTTCATAAGGAGAAGGCAAGATAAATTTCTTATTCCTAACCCAAACACATGTAGTTATGCTCAAGAATCTAATTTCTTAAGAATTTTGAAGCTGTATCTTGAAAGGAAAAGTAAAGTTGTGATTTGATTATTTTCCTCCTTTAGCAAAACTTTCTTTTAAACCATCTCGATTTAAAATGATTCAGAGTCCAGTCTTTGGCCACGTTGACATGCAAACAGTATACTGGACCAGCACCAAAAATGCCAGACAAATCTACTCACTGCAGCCTAAGTTGTATGTTTGGAACCTGTAAACTGTATCTCCTTGGGCCACACTGCATTGACATGACATAATGTAACTAAAATTAATCAGATTTAAAGTGATGGCAAGGACAGGCTATAGACCTGCATTCTGTCCTTGTGCTTTTGTTAACTATGACTGGCAGTGAACTATAGCACTGAATAGAGTGAAAAGACAGAAAGGGGATTAGAATTTGTTCTGTGTGTTGGAGAGCTGCTTTTTTAATGACTCTACCAGCTGTGCTGTATTGTTCTATTCTGACTTCATTGTTTTGGCAAGATTTGAAATTGACACTATAGGTTGGAAGTTCTGAGATGAGGTAATTGATGCCAGTAAATGACTGATTGATGAACAAGAATAGTCTATTTTTCATTGTATACATAAACCACATCTTCTTTATCCATTCATCTTTCGTTGGACACCGAGGCTCCTTCCACAGTTTGGCTATCGTGGCCATTGCTGCTATAAACATCGGGGTGCAGGTGTTCCCGGCGTTTCATTGCATTTGTATCTTTGGGGTAAATCCCCAACAGTGCAATTGCTGGGTCATAGGGCAGGTCTATTTTTAACTGTTTTTATTTTTATTAATCAGTGGTAATGGATTCAGATTTTTAAACATTTGTCTTGTTATGAAAAATGCCATTAGCTTTTGAATTAATTACTTGCAAAGATAGCTACAGCTGGATAAATTTCTGCTTAACTCTTCCCCCCCAGATAGCATAAAAGAATACACCCAGCATCAAATAACAAACACAAGTACATATACACAAATGTGCCTTCTGCCTGAACTGTTTTTTACAGTTTGTTCATAAGTAAGTTTCCGAAATTGTGAATAGAGTTGCAAAGGCCTGTGATTGTAGCTTTCAATTGTATAGTTTACCATCAAGTTCCTAAGTGACCGCCATATAGCATAGCACATGACAAGAGTTTTCTGAGGATGATTTCTAACAGTAAGTGACCTCTTCAACCATTGCACATCCATTTGTTCTGAGTACTGCCTTAGGAGAAATTACATCCTGTCCTACTCTCCTGCTGATATCTTAGAGACCAAGAAGACAATGCTAAGGGATAGGGGGTTTTCCATTTCTCTTTGCCTTTCTTTCATTCAGAGACTATGACCGGCTGTATCTCAATAGGCTGAAATCTATGAACAGCAGATAAGGTGGTAAAAAAAGTGTTAGGTAATTCCCCAGGGCTGATGGAGCCAGAATCACTTTGTACTGAGCTTCCACTGTTCTCAAACTGGGAGATTTTCTTTTTGATTGTCTTTCTCTCTTTGGCTCTGCGATTCTGAAACCAGATTTTCACCTGAAACAAAAAATACTTTAGATTTAATGTGGCATCATATTGAATTCATTTTTCATAGTCATTGCTGATATTGTACAGGGATTTTAGCATTTACAAAGCCCTATCACATGTGTCACTTCATTCGAGCCTCCCAATGACCTTGTGAAGTATACCTATTTAACAGGTTAAAAAAAAAAAAGCTGAGATTGAGAGAAAGAGTGTCTTGCGTAAGATGAAACTTTGGGATCAAATCCAGGCCTATTGATTCTAAATGCTGTGCTCTTTATATTATACCTCACCCACCACACCTCTTTTGCCCAGGTAGAAATAAATAATAGAATGGCAGATGCTGAGGTGTGGTGATAAAAAGGTGATTTAAATAACAAAGTAACTTCCTAATAGGTTTAATGAAACAGAACTGAGTGAACAGGGGTGATGAAATACTATATTTCTTGCTGTGATACCAATGTGCCTTCATACCTGTATGAAATGCAAGTTGCTTGGGATAGGCAACACACTAATGGACTTCCCAACTCTAGCATTCTAGAATTCTAGGATTACTTCTAGATTTAAGTGAAAAAACATCAGGTAGTTGTGTAATGTCAAAGTTTGGATAAATGGAAACCATTGATCTTTGTCATGCTCTAATCTTCACTGAGTACCTATAGTATGCTAAATTTGATGCAGGCATCATAGAAGTTTATGGACCATAGAAAGTTACATATCCTACCCTGAATAATAGAAAAACTTGGTTCAGGTAGTAGCATTGGTGTTCAGTTACTATTGTAGTTTGACTAATATGAACCAGATAATTGCCATGATCATCAAATCGCCACTTCATACATTGGTATAACTATTTGGGGAATCAAACAAGGTTTTGACTTGACTAATTAATTCTATGGAAGTTTTAATTTTCCTCCTCCTATGTCCCACCCCTTTGCTTTCCCTCTGCATATTGCACCCACATTCAACTATTAATTAACTCACTGACCAATGAGACCAAACTAGGAGGTCCAATAGGATGAATGTGGGCTTTAAGAGAGCTTGGAAAATGTCTTAGTTTTCTGTTTTGCTTCTACTCTTGCTTACAGACTTCCCTAAAACCTCAGCTTATTGAAATAACTTTAAGACATGTTGGATATACTTTCAGTGTACCTGTCTTTCAGAAAGGCCCAGGTTGACTGCCAGTTCTGATTTTCTCTGAATGGTGATGTATCTGTTGCAGTGGAATTCCTTCTCTAGCTCCAATCTTTGATGATCGGTGTAAACCACACGATACTTTTCTTTTGTCCTGGTTTTCCCTATTAGGGGAGAAAGCAATATATTTAATCATATTTACTTCTTTGGAGATTATTTTGGTTGAAGGAATTATAACTACTGTTCCCATCCTTATTTATTACTTTCAAATATGAAACAAGTACATTTTTTGAACCAATATGTCATATGTCCACTTCTCCATTAAATTTTTGTCATCTGTGACTATTTTACACACACACACACACACACACACACACACACAAAACACACCACCATTGACCTACATACGCCAAAGCATTTTATTTTTTTAAAGCAAACACTTAATCCATGATTTTCATTCCCTTTCCTTTCATTCATTTCCATTTCAACTCACATATAGGAGTAGTATTGGCAGTAATAGCAACATATAGCATACATACACTTTCCTATATATATCTTATGCAGTTCATTCATACCATTTCCTATTGAACTTCTCACCTACACTTTTAAATTATGCAGAATATGTCTTATCCCCATTTTTCCTTTAAGAAACCTAAGGCTCAGTGTAGGTAAGTAAGTTGTTTTGTGCTAGTGAGCTGAAGTATGGGGACCCAAACACATACCTCTGACTCACAGTCCAGTATGATTTCCAGTTTAAATATGCTAGGAAACATAAGAATGGCTCAAGTGTGGCAAACTATTCTGTGATCCTGACATTATTAGTTACATACATTCTAGTTATGTATATATTCTTTTTTTAAGATTTTATTTATTTATTCATGAGAGACACACAAAGAGAGAGCGAGAGGCAGAGACACAGGCAGAGGGGGAAGCAGGATCCGTGCAGAGAGCCTTATCTGATGTGGGACTCGATCCAGGGACTCCAGGATCACATCCTGGGCCGAAGGCAGGCACTAAACCGCTGCGCCACCCAGGGATCCCCTATGTATACATTCTATAGAGAATTTTGTTTGGATAGTAAGTGACAACTAAGTGACAATTTAGATTCTGTTTTAGGATAGCCCCTATTATCCAATAGAAAAAAATATTTTGTGAGGGTCTTAAATCAACTTTTATTCCCAAGTGGCTAATGAATGGGGGGAATGGGGACATATTGACTAGGCAGAATAAAATGAGTATTCTAGTATTCTTTGAAAGGATATATAAACATTTGCTTTGTGTTACAACATTTAACTAATTTCTCATGCCCTTCCTCAAATACAGTTTTATTCCTCTTTTAAATTTTCCAAAGGTGATTAGGAAGCTTCCCTTTCTTTTCAATTTTTCTAACTCCCTCCAGGAGGATCTTCCTCTTTTTCTCTATGGCATTTGGCAAACTGCTTCTGATCTTCCCTGATTGTTTTTGATGTGAGGTTTTGGGGAGTGATCTGTAGGACAAAGGTTTCTTTAAAGTGGTTCTCTAAACCCTATTGAGGTGTTAAGATGCAGCACAGGCCCAACAAAGGAGCTACATAGCATCAGATCCCATCCTGAACCCTCTTTACATTTAGGAACACCAACCAGTTGGTTTGGAATTTACAAGCCCTAAACAAATGTGAGACACTCTTTCATCTTCAGGAAAGAAAAAAGACAAAAATGCAGAAACAAATTCTGGATGAGAGATATGTATTAAACTTAATACTAAGTTTAGTATGGCAGAATGACTCATGGACAAATGAACTAGACAAAACTTTACTCCTTGAAAATTGAAAATGATGAGCCCCAGTCCTTTAACTTAGCTGGAAGACCAAAACTGTAAGCTGGTTTTGAATCCAGGAAACCAAAGGTCTGACATTTGGTTAGTTACAAAGGTAGAATGTAGATTTGAGATCAGAATGAAAACTTTGAGTTTTAATTTATTTCCAGAACCTCATTATCTTAGGATCAAAAAATATTTTGGAGAGATGCCTCCTCAAACCCTTTGTAATCCCTAAGTAGCTGAGCATTTACATTCTAACTGGAGGCAGAAGTTAAAATTCAACTTGTGTGTGTCTGTGTTTTCTGCTCTTTGATAGTAAATATAACCAGACTTCAAAAACTCTGGAAGGTTGTAGTCCTTCCCCACCCCCATTGGTCATAAATTGCCCTCTTGCAGTTTCTTCTAAGGACAATAAAGTCAAGACCAGGCCTCTTTATTTGCAATGAAAATCCTCACCCTATCCGGCAATATAACCCCTGAAGAAAGGAGGGATGAGGAAGAACCAGACTGCATATCAAAGCCATGTGAAATGGTAAAAGGAGTCTGTTGCCTCAATCTGACAGATAAGGCCTCAACCCTCAAGAAGATGTAGCTCAGGGGAAATATTAATGGCATAGTTTGCAGAGAGAAATGAATTTCTCCGCTGGAACACCTGCTCCCCGATGTTTATAGCAGCAATGTCCACAATAGCCAAACTGTGGAAGGAGCCTCGGTGTCCATCGAAAGATGAATGGATAAAGAAGATGTGGTATATGTATACAATGGAATATTACTCAGTCATTAGAAATGGCAAATACCCACCATTTGCTTCCACGTGGTTAGAACTGGAGGGTATTATGCTGAGTGAAATAAGTCAATTGGAAAAGGACAAACATTATATGGTCTCATTCATTTGGGGAATATAAAAATTAGTGAAAGGGAATAAGGGAAAGGAGAGAAAAGGAGTGAAAATATCAGTGAGGGTGACAAAACATGAGAGACACCTAACTCTGGGAAACAAGGGGTAGTGGAAAGGAAGGTGGGTGGGGGGTTGGGGTGACTGGGTGATGGGCACTGGGGGGTACTTGGTGGGATGAGCACTGGGTGTTATGCTAAATGTTGGCAAATTGAACTCCAATTAAAAAATTTAAAAGGGATCCCTGGGTGGCGTAGCGGTTTGGCGCCTGCCTTTGGCCCAGGGCGCGATCCTGGAGACCTGGGATCGAATCCCACATCAGGCTCCCGGTGCATGGAGCCTGCTTCTCCCTCTGCCTGTGTCTCTGCCTCTCTCTCTCTCTCTCCGTGACTATCATAAATAAATAAATTAATTAAAAAAATTTAAAAAAAAAGAAATGAATTTCTCTTGTGTCCTTTCTCCTGAACTCTCTTCTTTCTTCTGCCTCATTGCCTCTGCCCCTTAAATGATGAAACTGAATTGAATGGGATTTGGATATGTTCTAGTATAGCATAATGTCCATATTCCCGTACCAAACCAAAGCAAAGAGGTTGAAAACCAGGTTCCTTCTATAGGAAGTACAGTGCAATTGATCCCATCTTAGTTACTTTCCATCTTAAGATAATCCTGTGCTGCTTTTAGTTAAAAATTGTATCCAAATTCATTTTAAAAAATTGTCCATGAAATGGTCAAAACCAAGGAGCATAATGATAAGCTTCAAGAATTGTTAAGCAGCAACAAGAAAAGAATTATTAAGCAACGTATTTTCTGAAGTGCCTTAATTGAGTAAAAAGTAAGAAGTATAACTTCCTCAGTGTTTTGTCCAGTGGATTAATCAGAATTATTCAAGGTTTGTTTCTTCCCTTACCCTCTTTTCCACTCCTAACAAAAAAGCCTTTCTCCAACCCTGCTTAGATTATCACCTTGCGGAGGAGGGGCAAGATGGCGGAAGAGTAGGGTCCCCAAATCACCTGTCCCCACCAAATTACCTAGATAACCTTCAAATCATCCTGAAAAATCTACGAATTCGGCCTGAGATTTAAAGAGAGAACAGCTAGAATGCTACAGTGAGAAGAGTTCACGCTTCTATCAAGGTATGAAGTGGGGGGGGGGAGAAATAAAGAAACAAAAGGCATCCAAGGGGGAGGGGCCCCACGAGGAGCCAGGTTAAGGCCGGGGCAAGTGCCCCCAGGACAGGAAAGCACCGTCCCAGAGAAGCAGGAGCTTCACCAATCTTTCTGGGAGGAAAGGCGCTTGCAGGGAGTTAGAGCAGGACACCAGGAGGGCGGGGATGCCCTCAGGCTCCCTGGGACACTAACAGAGCACCTGCGCCCTGGGGAGAGTGTGCAGAGCTCCCTAAAGGGCTGCAGCGCGTGCACGGTTGGACCCGGGAGCAGCTCGGAGGGGCTCTGGTGTCGGCTCCACGGAGAGGCGGCTGCGCGGCTGGGAGCCCGAATCCAACAGCGCAGGCCCGGGAGCACAGGGCGTCGGGACACAGCCCAGGATCCGGCCTCCCCCCAGGACAGGCAGAGACCGGGAGGGCACAGGACAGCAAGGGACACTCCTGCCTGGAGCTGAGCAGATCAGCGGCCCCGTCCCTGGAGCCTCCAGGCCCCTGCAGAGGGAGAGCTCCGGAGTTCCTGCAGGGGCTGAATCCAGGTTTCCAGAGCTGCCGCAGCCACTGGGGTTGTTCCTCCAGGGGCCTCACGGGGTAAACAACCCCCACTGAGCCCTGCACCAGGCAGGAGGCAGAGCAGCTCCCTCAAGTGCTAACACCTGAAAATCAGCACAACAGGCCCCTCCCCCAGAAGACCAGCTAGACGGACAAGATCCAGGGGAAGTCAAGGGACTTAAAGTATACAGAATCAGAAGATACACCCCCGTGGTTTTTTTTCTTTTTTCTTTTTGATTTCTGATTGCTTCCCCCACCCTTTTTCCCCCTTTCGTTCATTTTCTTTTTCTCCTTCTTCTCTTTTTTTCCTTTTTCTCTTCCTTTTTTCTTTTTACTTTTTTCTCTTTTCTTTCCTTCTTTCTCTCTCTTTTTCTCCTTTTCCCAATACAACTTGTTTTTTGGCCATTCTGCACTGAGGCAAAATGACTAGAAGGAAAACCTCACCTCAAAAGAAAGAATCAGAAACAGTCCTCTCTCCCACAGAGTTACAAAATCTGGATTACAATCCAATGTCAGAAAGCCAATTCAGAAGCACTATTATACAGCTACTGGTGACTCTAGAAAAAAGCATAAAGGATTCAAGAGACTTCATGACTGCAGAATTTAGATCCAATCAGGCAGAAATTAAAAATCAATTGAATGAGATGCAATCCAAACTAGAAGTCCTAATGACGAGGGTTAATGAGGTGGAAGAACCAGTGAGTGACATAGAAGACAAGTTGATGGCAAAGAGGGAAACTGAGGAAAAAAGAGACAATTAAAAGACCATGAGGATAGATTAAGGGAAATAAGGGACAGCCTGAGGAAGAAAAACCTACGTTTAATTGGGGTTTCCGAGGGCGCTGAAAGGGCCAGAGGGCCAGAATATGTATTTGAACAAATCCTAGCTGAAAACTTTCCTAATCTGGGAAGGGAAACAGGCATTCAGATCCAGGAAATAGAGAGATCCCCCCCTAAAATCAGTAAAAAAACCGTTCAACACCTCGACATTTAATAGTGAAGCTTGCAAATTCCAAAGATAAGAGAAGATCCTTAAAGCAGCAAGAGACAAGAAATCCCTGACTTTTATGGGGAGGAATATTAGGGTAACAGCAGACCTCTCCACAGAGACCTGGCACGCCAGAAAGGGCTGGCAGGATATATTCAGGGTCCTAAATGAGAAGAACATGCAACCAAGAATACTTTATCCAGCAAGGCTCTCATTCAAAATGGAAGGAGAGATAAAGAGCTTCCAAGACAGGCAGGAACTGAAAGAATATGTGACCTCCAAACCAGCTCTGCAAGAAATTTTAAGAGGGACTCTTAAAATTCCCCTTTCAGAAGAAGTTCAGTGGAACAATCCACAAAAATGGACTGAATAGATATCATGATGACACTAAACTCATGTTTATAGCAGCAATGTCCACAATAGCCAAACTGTGGAAGGAGCCTCGGTGTCCATCGAAAGATGAATGGATAAAGAAGATGTGGTTTATGTATACAATGGAATATTACTCAGCCATTAGAAACGACAAACACCCACCATTTGCTTCAATGTGGATGGAACTGGATGGTATTATGCTGAGTGAAATGAGTCAATCGGAGAAGGACAAACATTATATGTTCTCATTCATTCATTCGGGGAATATAAATAATAGTGAAAGGGAATATAAGGGAAGGGAGAAGAAATGTGTGGGAAATATCAGAAAGGGAGACAGAACATAAAGACTCCTATCTCTGGGAAATGATCTAGGGGTATGGAAGGGGAGGAGGCCGGGGGGTGGGGGTGAATGGGTGACGGGCACTGAGGGGGACACTTGATGGGATGAGCACTGGGTGTTATTCTGTATGTTGGTAAATTGAACACCAATAAAAAATTAATTTATATAAAAAAAGATTATCACCTTGCCAAAACTCATTCAAGACTACAACTCTGGGTAATAGAAAAGACGAAAAAATAATTCCTAGCTGTAATGCACTGACAATGTTTAAAATATGAAAACACTTAACTTTTCACAGAACCTTTCTATGGGTTCCTCTTCATATAATCTTTAAAATGAGTTGTGTATTGGAACAGACCACTTAGAGAACAAAGTGTAAATAAAATTATCTTTTTTTAAAGAATCAAATCACCTAGGGGACAGTCATTTATTCTGTCAGTCCCCTTTCCTTAGAAAATCAAATGTGATAGTAGTCACTATGGAGGGTTTTATTTGATTACCTTAATCAGAGAGGGGTTACTTCCATTTTGTAGTTCATCTAATTGTCTTCTCAGCCATAAGCCAAATGTTGTTCCAAAATACTACAGAGTGAAGTAGACAATTTAGCAGGATCTGATTCATTCATTCATTTAACAAATACTTGTTTAACACTATATACGAAGATAAAAATGGGTGCATTTTGGTTCAGAGTGATCCTGTGAGATGATCAGCTTAATTTTTACATGTAATTCATAACCTGAGATCCATAGAAGGGCTTCAGTGGATCCATGCATCTCTCAAAATTAGTTTAAAAATGTGCGTGTGTCAATGTGTGGACATGTGTGTGTATACACACATGCATTTGGGTCCAAGTGTGTTTACTTTTGTGCATATTTTCTGGGGAGAAGGTCCATACTTCGTGTTATATTCTTAAATCGCTGCTAAATCTGCACCTTGGGCTACAAGCATATAGCAAAAGGATAATTTTAATTGATAAGACATTATTAAAGTGAAACAAAGATTGACTCTAATAAAGCCTCATCTACAAGATAAATTGCCAGGAGTCAGAGGGGTTCCAAAATAATCCAATTTTAGATTACTTAATAGAATTTGAGAGAAAATCTTGTGACGGTGACATTGTATAGCCAGGTTTAAAGGTTGTGATAAAGGTACCGCAAATTAAGGAGTCCCTTTCTAAACTTCTCCTGGCACCAGCATTACCCGAGAAGGAGACCTGAGCTCATAAAAACAAATACAAATAGAAGACTTTTAAGCAGAGAAACTTGTCACATTTTCCCTCATAAACAAAAATTCAAGACTCAAGATCATTTCTTTTGTCCTCCCCTGCCCCCATTGTTCTCTCTTCCAAACACAGTAATGACTTTCCTCTTCTAATGTGTTTGAAAACATAATCTTGGACTGGGAGCAGCTACTTTTTGACTTTGTATCTTTTGCTAATCTTAGGGTTTAGTAAATGGATGTTAATTACAACCCTAAAATTAGATGTAATAACAGCCCCAGGATTGCCCCACCTTAACCTCAGGCTTTATTCTATTTAGCCAGCTGACTCACCCATATTTTTAAAAATTCAGATTTCCTCCAAACACTTTAAAACCAAGTGTTTAAGCTCTACTCTTTTATTTTTTGAAAAGATTTTGTTTATTTATTCATGAGAGACACACAGAGGCAGAGACATAGGCAGAGGGAAAAGCAGGCTCCCCGCAGCCCGGGACCTCGGGATCAGAGCCCTGAGCTGAAAGCAGATGCTCAACCACTGGGCCACCCAGGTGTCCCTTAAACTCTACTCTTAATTTCTGATTGCTACCCTGGTAATGTCCCAATCAAACAGAACTGCCTCTTCCTAGCTAAGAATCCTTCTAATGATAAAAGTTGGTCCCTTCCCACTCTCTTGCCCTTGCTTTTTGAAGGGGAGTAAAAGTGCAGAACTGTGAACGAATGTATAATCATTATGGACAAATGCTATTTCCTTCCCAGAGGGATAAAAGTGATAGAGTCAATTTTACCAATTTTCTCTAATGACGGGGAGTCATAGGTTGGAATAACAAAAATGTGATAAAAGAACAACTACAAAAAAAAAAAAAAAAAAAAGAACAACTACAGGGCAGCCCTGGTGACTCAGGGGTTTAGCTCTGCCTTCAGCCCGCCTGATCCTGGAGACCCGGAATGGAGTCCGGCATCGGGCTCACTGCATGGAGCC
The DNA here is from genome assembly GCF_011100685.1 of Canis lupus familiaris. Taxonomy (NCBI): domain Eukaryota; kingdom Metazoa; phylum Chordata; class Mammalia; order Carnivora; family Canidae; genus Canis; species Canis lupus. The sequence goes on along the minus strand of NW_023330859.1, from coordinate 9,541 downwards.
TGCTTCTCCCTCTGCCTGTGTCTCTGCCTCTCTCCCTGTGTCTCTCATGAATAATAAATAAAATCTTTTTTTTTTAAAAAAAAAAGAACAACTACACCTGAAAACCTACATCTTGCTGCCTTCTCCCCATGCAAGGTTAAAGCAAAGTGCCCATTTCCCCTGCCCTGGGCTCCCAGCAGCTGCCCACTGGCTTGCTGGTACCAGCGTGGGTCAGCATTAGTCTAGAATCTCTGTGCCTTCCTAAATTCCATCATAGACCTGTCCCCACCCCTTTGTCTCCAGAAGCCTTCCTGGATAGTGATGAAGTCTTTAAGCACCTATTAGTGCTGAGGCTGCTATTCCTGTGTGCCCAGGGATGTTAGAATGGAGTTTATTATGTCCCAGCAGTGTGCTGTTGCCTTCTCACCTAACTCAATGATTCCATTGGCAGAAAGGACATTAGAAGAAGGTTTGAGTCCACCTTGCCTCTGCCAGCTTGGGTGAAGGAAGCTGCAGCTTTCTTGAGAGGCCAGGATGACAAGGCCACTTTGCCATTGGGGCTTTTGTGGCTAAGCTGGAGGGTCCATTGCCAGCCAAGCACTATGAAACCTAAGTTGAGCATCATCAGTTTTTGAGGGGAGCACACCTGCCAAGATGGGGAAGGATTTTAAAGGGAAAGGGCAAGCAGCAGTGACAGGACTGGGATCGTGGCTACCCTCTTGCTTCGTTCACCCATTGATCTTTCCTGTACATATGTTTTCCCAACTGGGCACAATGTGTCCGTTTTCCCCCAGCTTGCTCCCTTGACTCATCAGAAAACAATGAAAAACACTCCTAGGGTCAGTTTGATTCCAAGCACTGCACTCTTCTGGGTTTGAGCAGAGGCTTATGCAAGGGAGGTCACTAATGGGAGGGGATTCGGGCACTTAGCCATGCAGTATCCTCAGCTACTAAACTGTCCCTGGAGAGCCTGAGAAGTAGGAGAGCAGACAGGCCAACAGAAGTAGAAGCCAGCAAAGGAAGGAAAAGTTTGAGGGTATTGGGACCCATTACTCACCGGTCACCTGCAAGGTCTTTCGCATCCATGCAGAGGGGCTGTGGCGGCTTCTGTTGGGAGAACTGGCATCTGCAGCTTCAGCGTCTATGGGGAACAGCAACCGGCTGGATGGGGCTGGCAGGCTTCCACTGGTGCTTCCCCCCGCCCGCAGGGCCCAAGTTGCTGTATTCCTGAGAGCCAAAAGCGGAGGGTTCGAGATCATGTCGTTCATGGGCACCGTGCCCACTGTACTGGATGGTCCGGGGTACACATTCCAGTCTTCTCGAGAGGGGCTATAGGGTGAACCCCAGACCCCCAGCGATGGCCCGTGAGGATCCACGCTGGGTATATGGGGATACCCCATGTCGTGCGCATAGGCAGGCACCGCTGTGAAGTTGGAGGCTGGCAGGAGACTCCCACTGCTACCAGTGCCGGCAGTCCCCGCGGTGCTGCTTCTGGCCGTGCTCCTGAGAGTACCCAGGTACATGCCTGCTTCTTTTTCCAAAAGGCAGCTTCTGTACTTGATGGCTTGGGTATGAGGAAAGAGCTCCCTAAGCCATTCTAAAGTTCTTGTAAGGCCTCAACCCGACTTGAGAAGCAGCAGGGAATCAATAGGTAAAGCGGTAGCTGTGCTGCACGGCCCCCCTGTACGTCTCAGACTACGGCATCCGAGTTTCCTGCCGGTCAGGTTTCCAGGTGACCTGGTAGCCCGGTGTAGTTGGGCCACCAATGGCTAGGCTGACGTCAAGGGGCTTCAGGCTTTTACATAGCATTTGCATTCAAATGAAGGGCCATTTCGCTTTCACTGGGACTTGATGTCTCTGTGCTCCCTCTCCCAGAGCTCCCAGGCCTTTCTATCCCATCTTTTTCACTTTTGTCCGTCTGGTCCCCATAGCATTAGTTTGTGCTTTTGGAAGCAAGAGTTCCTCCAAAGGTTTCTGACCAGTTCCCTCCAAATTGAGATGAAGACAGGCAGAAACAGGGACAAGGCCTGCTCTTTGGGATTCAGTCCTTATCCTGGGGCCTCCTCTTTCTGCTGAACTTCCCTGGCTTAGCCCAACCTACATCTGTGGTATCCCCTCTTGCCACATATCCCTGCTGGGGTATTCCACTGGAACTGGCCCAGGATACCACTGAAAAGAGCTTTCCCTTCTCTTCCTTGCTCCCTCCCCCAGGAGGAGGGCTTTGTTTCTAAGAACAGATTCATTTCACAGGTATATATCGTGTATCTACTGAATGCTAGGCACTGTTGTAGGCACTGGGGACACAACAGTGAACAAGAGTCAAACATTTTTACTCTGCCTTCCTAAGGTTACATACATTCCAGTGGATGACAGGCTGGATTAATCGGATGTTTTACAAATATTCACAAATTAAAGAAAGATGAAGAGAGTAGGTTATGAAAAAAAGAAAGGGAGGAGGACGATGTGGGTTAATGGGCTAATTTTAATGTCAGTTTACTAGTCTCAGGGGTCTTTCTATCAGGTATTATGACTTCTGCCTCAAAACCAGAGTCCCAAGGGGTCAATTCCTGCAGTCTCAAATCTAGGGCAGCCACAGATTCCAACTTTCTTTCACACTTGAGGAAATTGCCTTTGTAAAGTTCCAATTATTGAAAAAGACATGGGCTTGCCAGTAGATGCCAATGAACACAAGATCTTGGTTCAAGAAAACAGTCAGCTTCTGACCACAAAACCAATCTGTATCCCAGTGTTCTTCCCCCATCCCCCTCTTCCCCACCCCCTCCCAAACCTACCACAACATTTAATCTAGACTATGTGCCTACTCAGTGAATGTGCTCCTCTATAAAGTTCAATCCAAACTGGCACCCTATTAACTGATCTCTCTTTGGCTTTGGGAATATCACTTAACCTCTGGGAACTTCAGGGATTTTTCCAATGCAAAATAGAGATCCTAACACTCTCTACATTACAAAGCAGGATTCACTGAGATAATATATGCAGATTGCTTAATTTAGTGCATGGTATACAGTAGGTAACCACTGTATCCATTAATTCACTCAACAAATGTTTATTGAATGCTAGGTGCTGTTCTATGCATGGAGGCATCAATAGTGAACAGAAAAAAATCCCTGAGTTTACTAAGCTTATATTATAGTGAGGAGAGACACTAATAAGTAATTACATTTTATGGTATATCAATACTGTGAAGCAAAATAAAGCAGGAAGGAAGGTACAGAATGCTGAGGGTGGATGGGTGTTGTCATTTTAAATGTAGTGGTCTGGGAAGACCTCATCTTGAAATGACATTTAAATAAAATATAGAATAGGTACTGGTATGAGCTATAAGGAGAAGATCCAGACAGGGAACATGTGAAAAGAGAATGAGAGAATGTCTGTCTTCTCTTGGGGTTACAGTAAACAAAACAAAACTGTGTGGCTAAAGAATAGATGGGGTCTGAAAGCCAAGGAAGAGGACGTCATTATAAAGATTCTAATTTTGTTCTAAATGAGGTAGGGAGACATTGTAGGGTTTTGAGCAGAGGATTGGCATGATTTAAGTTTGAAGGATCAGTCTAGCAGTTGGATTAAGAATAGACTGTAAGTGGGCTGATTAATTAAAAAGACTATTGCAATAATCCAGGTGAATGACACTGGGGATGGAGGAAAGTAGTTAGATTCTAGATATATTTTGAAGCCTGCTTTGGAGAAGAAGGAAGAGAAGTAACAGAAGTAATTGGTCAGCAAAGACTAATTATGGCCTGGCACTGAGGGAAAAGGGACTTAGGGGCAGGGAAAGTAACATACCTGTAAGGCACTTTAAAAAAATATTTTATTTATTTATTTGAGAGAGAGAGAGAGAGCACACAGAGGGAAAGGGAAAAGCAAACTCCCCACTGAGCAGAGAGCCCAATGTAGGGCTCAATTCCAGGACCCTGAGATCATGACTTGAGCCAAAGGCAGACCTTAACCAACTGAGCCACCCAGGTTCCTCTTGTAAGGCACTTTTTACATGTGATCTCACTTAATTTTCACAACAGCTCCATGAGTTATTTATTAGTATTTCCATTTTAGAGATGAAGAAACAGGCTCAGAGATGTACCACGACTATTTAAATGAACTACTGGGTGTAGTATAGTTAGGTTTCCCATCCTAGGTCACCCTAACTGCAAAATTTATGTTTTTAAATTGGAATCAGACTAAATGTACAACCTCAGAGCTTAGGCCTAGGGTTTGGCTTCTATTTTTTTCTCTGTTCAGGCTCCTAAGTCTGGTGTTCAATACTCTTTATATCATAGGCCCAACTACCCTTTCATTATTCTCTTTCACCTATTCTATACTGAGGCAAACTGATAGACTGACATTGAAAAACTGTATCAGGATGGAAGCACATGGAGGACCTTTAAAAGTTAACTAACCCAATATTATCATTTTACTTATGAGAAAACTGAGGGTTTGTGAGGGGAACTGTTCTTTAAGGAAGCGAATGACAGAATTGAGGGTCAAACCTCAGGGTATTGCCTCCCAGATCAATAATCTTTCTCTTAAAAAGTGTCTTTGCTTATGCAATTCCCTCCATGTAGACTGTTTTTCTTTATAAAAAATGTTCAGTTAAATAGAGCTACCCTATGACCCAGCCAATTCACTACTGGGTATTTACCACAAAGATACAGATGCAGTGAAACGTCGGGACACCTGCACCTCAATGTTTATAGCAGCAATGTCCATAATAGCTAAACTGTGGAAGGAGCCTCAGTGTCCATCAAAAGATGAATGGATAAAGAAGATGTGGTACAATGGAATATTACTCAGCCATTAGAAACGACAAATACCCTTCGATGTGGATGGAACTGGAGGGTATTATGTTGAGTGAAGTAAGTCAATCGGAGGACAATCATCACATAGTTTCACTCATACAGGGAATATAAGAAATAGTGAAAGGGATTATAGGGGAAAGGACGGAAAATGAATGGGAAAGATTAGAGAGGGTGACAAAACATGAGAGACTCCTAACTCTGGGAAACAAACAAGGGGTAATGGAAGGGGAGGTGGGAGGAGGGGAATGGGGTGACTGAGTGATGGGTACTGAGGAGGGCACTTGATGGAATGAGCACTGGATGTTATACTATATGTTGGCAAATAGAACTTCAATTTAAAAAATATCTTTAAAAACCCCAAAAGATCAATAAGAAAATAACAAATATTTCAATTGTGACAGGAAAAAAAAAATGTTCGAATTCTCTCTATTCTTCAAGGTTCAGCTCAAAAGCCGCCCCCCCTTTACAGCTTTATGAGATGATGCTCCTCTCAGAAGGCACTCTTCCAATGAAATCTTGCCATTTGCGATTACATGTAATGAGCTAGAGAGTATTATGTTAAGTGAAATAAGTCAGAGAAAGACAAATGCCATATGATTTCACTCTTATGTGGAATTTAAGAAATGAAACAAATGAGCAGAGGAGGAAAAAGAGAGAGGCAAACCAACAGACTCTTAACTATAGAGAACAAACTGATGATTGTCATAAGGGAAGTGGTTGGGGGATGGGTTAAATAGGTGATGAGGATTAAGGAGTGCACTTGCTGTGATGAGCACGGGGTGTTTATGGAAGTGTTGAATCATTATATTGAACACCTGAAACTAATATTACACTGTATGTTACCTAACTGGAATTTAATTAATGAAAACTTTTAAAACATTTCTTAAAAAGAAAGCACTCTTCCAGAATTCCATTATCAACTTACCTCCTTCATTAACTAATACATTCTTTTCCACCTTCGAATTATCTGGGGTTCTATCTGAATCTTTTGGAATTGGAGCACCTTGAAGGAGTATAAGGAAGCATGTTTGAGCCCAGCAGAGTGCAGCGTCATGGAGATGGTAGGGTCTTGGGAAATATTTGTATGCTGAATCAATAAATGACCTTGGAACTATAGACTGGAAATTATCATTTTGACCCAGCTCCAGGGATGTCTAGGAGACAATCCAGTAAGAACATTGTCAAGTACTTGGCAGAACTTGGCTTCAGGATTACTTCATTTTGTGATTTGTTTGTTTCCGGGATAGTGGGAGTGGATCGGGGAAGTTTGGGAGTTAATGGGGAGGCAGATAGGTAGGGAGGGATGCTCAGTCTAGTTTATTTGATTGGAGATTTTTATTTCTTTCTTTACCTGAAGATTAACTAGAGCGGCCACCTCACTGAAAAAACAGAATGGCCAGCAGCAGGAGTCAATCCCCAGTCTGAAGATCAGGGCTCAGGCCATGCATGGGTTATTGAGTACTTTTAAGGAGTGATCTCTTAGTTTTTCTGAGACTTAGAGAGGCACTGGTTAAACAGAGCCTCTATTAGACACTCCCTTCCACTGCCTAACCCTGGAATGACCCCTGCAGACCAGGCTAATTATAAGGCTCACGGGAGATGATGAATGTGAAATTGTTTTGTGAACAGTGCAGTACACCTGTGGTGGACTGTGGGGATCTGGATAAGCCTTTTCTTTTATTTTTTTTATTGGAGTTCAATTTGCCAACATATAGCATAACACCCAGGGCTCATCCCGCCAAGTGCCCCCCTCAGTGCCTGTCACCCAGTCACCCCAACCCCCCCACCTCCCTTTCCATTACCCCTTGTTCATTGCCCACAGTTAGGTGTCTCTCATGTTTTGTCACCCTCACTGATATTTTCACTCACTTTCTCTCCTTTCCCCTTTATTCCCTTTTACTAATTTTTATATTCCCCAAATGAATGAGACCATATAATGTTTGTCCTTCTCCAATTGACTTCTTTCATTCAGCATAATACCCTCCAGCTCTATCCACGTCGAAGCAAATGGTGGGTATTCGTCATTTCTAATGGCTAAGTAATATTCCATTGTATACATATACCACATCTCCTTGATCCATTCATCTTTTGATGGACACTGAGGCTCCTCCCACAGTTTGGCTATTGTGGACATTGCTGCTATAAACATTGGGGTGCAGGTGTCCTGCATTTCACTGCATCTGTATCTTTTGGGTAAATCCCCAGCAGTGCAATGGCTGGGTCGTAGGGGTAGCTCTATTTTTAACTCTTTGAGGAACCTCCACACAGTTTTCCAGAGTGGCTGCACCAGTTCACATTCGCACCAACAGTGCGAGAGGGTTCCCCTTTCTCCACATCCTCTCCAACATTTGTTGTTTCCTGTCTTGTTAATTTTCCCCATTCTCACTGGTGTGAGGTGGGATCTCATTGTGGTTTTGATTTGTAATTCCCTGATGACCAGTGATGTGGAGCATTTTCTCATGTGCTTGTTGGCATGTGTATGTCTTCTCTGGTGAAATTTCTGTTCATGTCTCTTGCCCATTTCATGACTGGATTGTTGATTTCTTTGCTGTTGAGTTTACTAAGTTCTTTATAGGTCTTGGATACTAGCCCTTTATCTGATAGATCATTTGCAAATATCTTCTCCCATTCTGTAGGTTGTCTTTGAGTTTTGTTGACTGTTTCTTTTGCTGTGCAGAAGCTTTTTATCATGATGAAGTCCCAATAATTCATTTTTGCTTTTATTTCCTTTGCCTTCATGGATGTATCTTGCAAGAAGTTGCTGTGGCCAAGTTCATAAAGGGTGTTGCCTGTGTTCTCTAGGATTTTGATGGATTCTTGTCTCACATTTAGATCTTTCATCCATTTTGATCTTTGTGTATGGTGTAAGAGAATGGTCTAGTTTCATTCTTCTGCATGTAATTCTTTTCTTTAGTAGGCCTAATGCTTGGGAGGTTCTCACAGGAAAAATAGGACTGATAATAGAAATCACTTTATACAGATGTTGGGAAAATTCATTGCTCCAATCATGTGCTTGACAAATAGCCATTATTATTATTTTTAAAGATTTTATTTATTCATGAGAGACACACAGAGAGAGGCAGAGACACAGGCAGAGGGAGAAGCAGGCTCCATGCAGGGATCCCGACGCGGGACTCAATCCCGGGTCTCAATCCCGGGTCTCCAGGACCACGCCCTGGGCTGAAGGCGGTGCTAAACCACTGAACCACCCAGGCTGCCCCGACGAATAGCCATTATTATTATTATCATCCACAGAGTGGCTAGGACTTCCACAGGACATGAACCTACTGTGCCTCTCTAGCCCACATCCACGCATGGAAGGCGCTGCGATGGGGGGAGATGATCCAGAACAGTTTAAACATTTATGCCTATTAAAATAAATAAATATTTATGCTTATTGCCTCTCTAGTCAAACTTTGCTCTCTGGGCTTTAAAAATAGCTGCCCTCCACTCACCCAACCCCATCTCCCTCGCTTAGTTCTTTGGAGCCTTAGTGATGCCAGTGCTCAAATCTTGGGCAGGGAAGAGGCCTTGTGTTCTTTCCATCCATATTTATCATTGTGATAGGCTTTTGTACTTTCAGGGCCAAACAATTTGGAGAATGAGCACCACTAGGTTTGAGGCCTGTCCCAAAGCATCACAGTGGGGGGCAGGACCAATATGTGTTTTGGCCAAAGATTAAGGTTTTTTCATGGGAACATGAGTTTAGAGGTAGGGTTAGGTCAAGGTTCTGTACCGACCCTACCCTCATGGCCAGCTGCCGGGTTCTGGGTTTGGAAAAGAAGAGGAATAAGGAAGGTCCAGGGCTCTGAGATGGAAGCCAGAAGACTGAGACAGGGAGAAAAAGGCTTCATGGGCATCCAAGGGCATCCTTGATCTTGGGAAGATGGGAGAGAGAAGGAGTATGTAAAGAGGCAAGTAGGACCCAGTGCTAATACCAAGATTCCAAAGTTAGGAAGTATGGGTCAGGGAGGGCTTTTATAGAAGAAGAAAGGGAGGAGGAAGGCAGAGAGGCCAACCAATAATGAGGAGACTGCAAACCCAACACTGTAGAATTAAAGGGAATTCAGACTGAGTATGAGAGGATGGGGGGGGGGCTAATTCTCTGAAAGAAAAAAGAGAAATTTAAAAAAAAAAGAAAAAAGAGAAATAAAAGTCCTGGCTATCTACTTTGGGACAGATAACCAGAAACTCAGCTCACAGATCCAAGCTAGAACCAGTGCTGGTTCCTTTCTGGGGTGAATTCTCATTAGGCTCACTCTAATCAAAAGGGTTAGATGCCATCAGTCCTGTTTTAAAGTGGTGGTGAGGAGGAGGAGGAAGAATGGAGGCTGGGTGAGATTTAGTAACTGGCCCAAGGTTAAATATCCAGTAAGAAGCAGTCACTAAATCATTATCTAGTCTGACCACAATGTTCACGCAGGGCTTGGATATCAGGACTTGGAAAATAATGGCCCAGTTGTTATGCCAATATTTACTGAACACAGAATAAAGGAAAAATTGGCATTGGCATAAACATGATGGGAGAAATTTAAATTTTAGCTCTGAAAAATAACATGCCCACTCTGAGGGCCAGGAAGCACTGAGGGTGGGTAAACAAGTTGATGAAATATGAAATGGCCTTTTTTAGAAGTCTAAGTGGAACTCTATGAGAGATTGTTTCAGAACAGTTCGGTTTTGAAGTCAAAACAGAGTCATATTAATGACTGACATTTGATTTTATAATGAGCATTTCACTCTAAAAGGTT
>NW_023330858.1:0-58299 GCF_011100685.1 Canis lupus familiaris | reverse complement strand
AATTTATCAATTTCTTTCTTTTTCTTTTTCTTTCTTTCTTTCTTTCTTTCTTTTCTTTTTCTTCTTCTTTCTTTCCTTTTCCTTCTTTTCTTTCTTCTTCTCGTTCCTTTTTTGGTATTTATCTATCTCTAGCTGTTTCAGCACAGATTTGCTGAAAAGACTTTTCTTTCTCTGCTCCCTTTTATTCTTTTTCCTGTCTTACTGAAGTGGCTGGAACCGCATAAGAATGTCACACAGAACAGTGAAAAGTGGAGGCCTTGTCCTGTCACTGATCTCAGAGGGAAAGTGTCTACTGCTCTTCTGTCAATGTGATGTTAGCTATGGTGTTTTTGTACACGACTTTAATCAGTTTGAAAAAGTTCCCTTCTGTTTTTAATTTGCTGGGGATGGATGCTGCTTTTTCTGCATTGAGATGACATGTGCGTTTTCCTTTCTGCTATTAATATGGTGGATTATACTAGTTGTTAATTTAATTTGATTATTAAAAAAGATTTTGTTTACTTATTCATGAAAGACACACACACACAGAGGCAGAGGCATAGGCAGAGGGAGAAGCAGGCTTCCTGCAGGGACCCCGATGCAGGACTCGATCCTGGGACCCTGGGATCATGACCTGAGCTGAAGGCAGATGCTCAACCACTGAGCTACCCAGGTGTCCCCAATAGTTTAATTTTAAACCAACCTTGCATTGAACCTCAGTTGGTTGTGATTTATCTTTTTAAATATTGTTAGCTTCAATTTATTAACACTATGTTGAGAATGTTTACACCCATGCTTGTGAAAATATTATATTTATTTATTTATTTTATTTTATTTATTTTGGGGGAATGTCTTTGGTTTTGGTAGCAGAGACTTCGGCCACTTATGGGCAGGCCCTCGTCCACTTCTCTGCACAGTTTGTCTAGAATTGGTTTGATTTTTTTCTTTTTTTTTCTTGATTTTATTTATTTATTTGAGTGAGTGAGAGAGAGCGAGAGCGAGTGCACGCATGAGTGGGGGGAGGGGCAGAGGCAGAAGGAGAAGCGGACTCCCCGCTGAGCAGGGAGCCCAACATGAGGGTTGAATCCAGGACCCTGAGATCATGACCTGAGCTGACGGCAGTTGCATCACCGACTGAGGTACCCAGGTGCCCCATTTTATTTCTTAAATATTGGTGGATTCCCCCAGTGGAGCTCCCTGGGCCTGGAATTTTATCTGTCCCTTGGTTTTTACTACAAATTCAATTTTGTTAACAGACATAAGGCTGTTTGTCTTCTTTTCTTGAGTGAGCTTCGGTAGTTTGTCATCCAAGGACCTTGCCCACTTTGTCTTAGTTGTCAGAATTATTGGCATGCGTCTGTCCACAATAGTCCCTTATTATGCTCTTAATATCTATATCACCTGAAGGGCTGCCACTTCTCACTCCTGCTGTTCGTGACTTTTTTGTTCTCTTGGTTTTCCTGGTCAATCTAGCCAAAGACTTATTCATTACATCAATTTTCTGAAGGAACCAGCTTTCTGTTTCATTGATTTTGCTGTTGTTTTGCTTTTTTTTTTTTCATGGATTTCCATTCTCATCGTATGATTTTTTTTTCCTTCTCGTACTATGTTGATTTTATTTTTTCCCCCAGTTTCCTAAGATGGAAGATGGAAGTTGGAATTGTTGGTTTTAAACAAACTTTTCTAGGGTAGGTGCTAAGTGATATGTTTTCCCTCCAGACGCTGCTCCAGCGGCAGCCTGCACGTGTTGATACAGTGCATTTCATTGTCACTCAGTTCAAAACCCTTTCTAATTTCTTCTTAAAGTTTCTTCTTTGTTCAATGTCTTATTTGGAAACATTTTATTTAGTTACTAAACATTCACAGATTTTCGAGACATGTTTCTAGTATTGATTTACAACCTAATTTCATTTCGTGATTGGAGAACATATCTTTATGACTAAAATCCTTCACAATTTGTTAAGATTTGTTTCATGGCCCGGACTATGGATTATCTTGACAAATATTCCATTTGCACTTGGAAAGAATGTATGTTCTGCTGCTGCCAAGTATCATGTTCTTCTGGAATGTCCCTCAGGTCAGGTCCTCGGTGTTGTAACTGATGGGCTGTCTACATCCGCCATCAATTTACTGAGAGGGATGTTGAAATCCGTGACTCTACTGTTTCTACCTCCTTGTCTTTATCATGTTTGCTTCATGTATCCTGAAGCTCTGTTAGGTACATAAGCACTTAGGACTTTTGTCATGTCCTCTTGATGATCGGACATCTATTTCTTCACGACATAGTTCTGTTCTCCCCTCTAACAGTCTGGGTCTGAAATCAACCTTGTCAGACATTAACGTGCGACTACTTGCTTTCGATTAGTATGGAATATCTTTTTGCATCCTTTACATTTAACTTATTTGTCTTTGCATTTCAAGTCACTTTCTCGGGGCGCCTGGGTGGCTCAGTAGGTTGGGTGTCTGCCTTTGGCTTGGGCCATGGTCTTGGAGTCCTGAGATAGAGTCCCGAGTCAGGCTCCCTGCTCAGCTTCTCCTTCTACCTCCGCTGCTCTGCCTGCTTGTCCTCTCACTCTCTCTCTCAAATAAATAAATAAAACCTTAAAAGAAATAAAGTCATTTTTCTGGTGGCTATTATGTGCTGGGGCTGTGGTTTTTCATTGGATCTGACAATCTCTAACTTTTAAGTGGGTTTTGGACCATTTATACTGAGTGTGATTATGGACATGGTTGAGTCTAATTCTATCCACTTGCTACTTGTTTTCTACTGTCCCGTTTGTTTGTTCTCTTTTTCTTGTTTCTCTACTTTCTCTTGGATTCATTGACCATTTCTTTTTATAATTCCATATCATTTATGTTGCTACATTATTGGCTATTTTTTATTGTGATACTTTAGTGGTTTATTTAGTTTTTTAGAGTTTATGATATAAATCTTTAATTGACCTGCCTTTGAGCAAGATCGTGCCCCTTCCCATATAGTAAATGCAACTTACACTATGCTCCTACTTCTTCCTTTCTGTTCTTTGTGCTATTATTGTAACGTATTTTACTTTTACATATGTTATACATTCCACAATATAGTTTTGTCATTATTGCTCTAAACATTCAGCTATCTTTTATAAAGGTTAATTCATTTTTAAGTCTTCATAATTTCCCATCTACTTATCATTTCTGATGCTCTGCATTCCTTTACGTTGGTCCAGATTTCCATCTGGTGTAATTTTTCTTCTGTTTGCTGGAGGTAAGTTCTTCTGGCTATAGTATGGATGGAAAATATTTTATTTTACTTTCATTTTTTGAAAGATATTCTTTTTGGGTAAAGAATTCTAGGTTTACAGTTATTTTTCTTCAAATGGTAAAGAAATTTCTTCATTGTCTTCAACAGAAGTCTTCATGAGAAGTTAGCACTCGCCCTTACCTTCATCCTTCTCCGTGTAGTTGTCTTATTTCTCTGCTGCTTTTAAGATTTTCTCTTTGTTCGTGGTTTTGGGCAAAATGGTACGACATGTAGTTTTTGTCATGATTCTTGTGATTGGGGTTCAATGAGCCCCTTTAATATATGGGATTATACTTTTGTAATATAAGTTTTAGGAAAGTGGGTCTGGATGACTATGGGAGGACTGGGTTTGGGAAGGCTGCTCTGGATAGTTCTGGAGGGACTTTGAGAAGGTTGGCTCTGGGTGGCTGTCTCAGATGGCGCCATGGCTGAGAGCAGGGAAGTCACAGGTGCTTTAGGGCAGCCTATCACTCTCAGACTCTGTCTTGTCCAGATTCCCCTTCCTAGTGTGGGTTTCTCTAACTCCCCAGGCCAATATGGGACCCTCACATAGGTTTCCTTTGCACTGGGAAGTTGTCCCTCTAGTGTTTTCTATTGTTTAATTATGTTTAGTACTTCTTCAGTTTGGGTCTTTCTGTGGATCCTAAGGCTCCATGAGCGCCTCTGACATTCTGTGTGGCTCAAAGTCGCTACTCAAGGATTGCTGAATTAGTGAGAGAAGGACCAGGTGAATGAGCTGTGTGCTGCTGTTCCTCACCATTCAAGTCTTCAGTTTATCATTTCGTCCATAGCTTCAGGTCCTACTAACCCCAAGTCTCTGACCACTTGGAAACTCTGTTCCAGGAGGTTTTGAGGAAAGCGAGGTGCCAGACTTTCTGGGGAATGTCTGGGAGGAGGGACCTGGGGATTGAGGTGTTCAATAGCTGTTCACACACCACTAGGGGTTTCATGATGTGCTGCCACCAGCTCCATACTCCTGGTGTCCCATCTACAAAGTGCTGCCTCTCTAACCACACCATGAAAACCGAGCATTTGGTTGTGGGGGTGTAGCAGATTAGAACACTAATTATAGTGCTCTCTGGGGGAGCCTGGAGCACTGGAGTCATGGTTACGATTCTGGTCTATGTGGGATTTACTTGAGTTCTTTTTTTTCCTTTTATTTCTACACTTGGTGTGACAATAGATTTACATAATGAATATGTGTCAAGGGTTTCAAGTCATAGCTTTCCTAGGCTTCCTTCATTTCTTGAAAGAAGACAGATTTTTGATGTTTTTTGAATTTTGCAACAATGTGGGCTGGTCTACATGGACAATTGGCATGTTGTGAGGATTGAAGCTCATTCACGTATCACGTATGGCATCTGGAAGCCCTGAAACAACACCCGGGGCTGATGGTGTTGGAGTCCCTTAACGATCTGAATTGTCATGCTGTTCATTTGCTTGAAAACTTGTCTTTGAGAGTCATTATAGCACAAAAGATGCAGAGGGAGAATTAGGGTGAAAGACGTGAGTTTGAACCAAAGATCTGCTACATAAAAATAATACAGCGAGGCCTCCAGCCTGGACATAGTAGAGTAGACCTGCTTCTCCATATTCCTCTTTGCCCTGGAAATAAAGCAAGAGGCAGCGAGAGGAAGGAGGAGGGTAGGCTACCGTGGGACCCGAGGGATGAACAGCAATTCAGTGGGGGGGATCTTACACTCCCCGACCCAACAGAGGGAGGTGGTCCAGGCCCTGAGGCTGGCAACAGGGGACAAGGGAGTCTTTCCATCAAAGCAGTGGAAAGAAACATCCACGGGAGGGACTGACCAGGGACCCCATTCAGTGACGAGTGGCTGGTGGGGAGGTCGTCCCTTTCCTGCTAGATCCTAGACTCCTTGCCCACCCTAGACACGACCAGCTGGCTGGCTCTGGTAGAAAGAGTCCTGCCCCGGGTCACATGTTGTCATGGTGGGATTGAGGTTCTTTCCTTGGCTCGACGACACTGGGGAGTGTGTCTTGCTCTGCAAACTGTAGGCTGTGGTAAGCCTTAGGTAGCTACTGTAACCAGGACAGTGTGGTATCGGGGGATGATAGACACAGACTGATGAACAAAACAGAGAATCTGGCCATGGACCCACACAAAGGAGCCCAACCGACTTTCAACAAACATGCAAGAGCGCTTAAGTGGAGGAAGGCAGGTCTAACAACAAGTTGTGCTGGAGCCGTTGGACATCCACAGGCACACTCAGAAAATGAACCTGACCTACACTTTACACCTTGAAATGAACTCTAAGTAGGTCCTGCACTTAAGTGTAAAGAGTGAAACCACAACTTTTGGGGAAAAAGGGAAGCTCTTCAGGGTCTAGGGCCAGAGTTCTTAGGCTTGACACCAAAAGCACCATCCATAAAAGGAAGATGGATAAATTGGACCTCAGCGGAATCAAAAACTCAAACTCGTGCTCTGTGCAGGACCACGTGACCAGGATGAAAAGATTACAGGCTGGGAGAAAAAATTTGCAAACCATATGTTCCAAAGAGAACTAGTATCTAGAATAGATAAAACCTTACAAGTTAACAGTAATGCGCGATCCAATCACAAAATGGGCAGAGACGGCAGTCAGTCTCTTGACAAGGAGGTAGGGATGGCAGCGAAGCACAGGAGGTGATGCCCAGCAACACAGCCATCAGGGACGCGTTATGGAAACCACAGTGGGACATCACTGCACACCGCTCAGAACGGTAACAAGTGACCTCTCCATTGGTTGGACATGGGCCCCTGCACTCGCAGGGCAGGTGAGATCCAAGACACAGGAGGCCCCTCCTGGCTGGTGGGTGGCAGGTTGAATAAGCAAAGGAACGTACTTGCCAGGCTGGTCGTGAGTGGCTGCGTGACCAGTGGTCTCCGTCCCTGCCCGCTGGAATCTTGCGAGTTAAGGAGTGAACCTGACGAGTTCCGTCACACGCGCCATCCAGGTGGCCCAGCTACACGCGCCGTCTGGCAGCTGCACCCCATGGAAGCAGCGGGCAGAGCTGCGACCCGAGGGCGGGAGGGGATGGGCAGCCCCTGGCAGCTGATGGCCTCATGGGTCCAGCGGCCGTCACCCCTCTCAGCTCCTCCTGCAGCCACCAAACGCCGGGGGAACCTGGATCTCTCCTCCACGGCTGGCCGTGGTTAGATGGCACAGGCGCTGGGAGACCAGTCTGCTGGCTTCTTCAAAACTAAACGTACCGGGGACCCCTGGGTGGCTCCGCGGTTAAGCACCGCCTGCGGCCCATGGCGTGACCCCGGGGTCCCGGGATTGAGTCCTGCGTCGGGCTCCCTGCATGGAGCCTGCTTCTCCCTGTGCCTGGGTCTCTGCCTCTCCCTCTCTCTCCCTCTCTCTCTCTCTCTCTCTCTCTGTCTCTCATGAAAAAATAAAATCTTTTTTTTTTTAAACTAAACGTGCAGCTACCGTGTGACCTAGAAACTGCACCTCTGGGCATGCATCCCAGAGAAATGGAATTATTTTCCCTGGAAACCTGTCCATGAATAGTCAAAGCAGTTTTATTGGTAAGAGCCCCTGACCTGGGAGCCGCCCGGGTGCCCTGCAGTGGGCAGTGGTCCCGCGGGCTGGGCCCATCCCCCGGGAGCAGCTCTCAGCCCCTAAAGTGAACGAGTTATTGCTACACACGACGTGGCGATGTTCCCGAGGCTCACGCTGTCGCCGGGTCACTGTGGGGTTCCATCTGTAGCACATTCGTGAAGTGACAAAAGCTTGGAAATGGGGAGCAGAATTTTGGTGCCCGCAGTCAGGGCCGGGGGGCCGGGAGGGGGTGGGACCTGCTGGGATGGACGGTCTGGTCCTGCCCGTGGGGGGCACCGCAGGAACCCACGGAATCGCACAGAACAGGATCGCCCAGAACTAACCCCCCACGCAGCAGAAGCGGCAAACCTGGGGCCCCTGGTGTCCGGGCCCTTCCTGGTGGCGGCTCGTGCGGGCTCCGGGCACCTGCCACCGGGTGGGGGCCTGGGCCCTGTGGGCTCCTGCAGCTGTGGCCGAAGCTCCAGATTTCCCCACGACGACCTCGGCTGGGGAACAGGTGACGAGCCCCGCGGGGCTTCTCTCTTTCCGTGAAGAGTCTAGAGGAAGGTGAGCCCCGGCCGGCGGGGGCCGAGCTGGGGGCCGAGCCGCGCTCCTCTGCACCCCACACGCCCGTCTCATGCCATCCTGGCCACTCCTGGCTTCCCCCGTGACAGACACTGAGGCCTCAGTTTACCCAGCCTCTGGGGTCGGGGTGAGGTGTCAAGTGCGGTTCCCACGGGAGGTTAGCGGGGGACACAGGTGCTGCCCCAGGGAGCTCTCAGGTCAGCACGGAAATCGGTCCCGTTTCCCCGATGACGAGGCCCGCTTCTTCCCTGGAAGCTTCTGGGGCCCAGAGGCCGGGGGGGAGCAGAGGGGAGCCCGGGCCCCTGAGGCCTGCAAACAGCGGCCCGGGGCCAGAAACGAGCGAGGAGGGGCCAGGCTGGCGGCCAACGGGAGAGGCTCGGCCCGTTGCTGCCACCTGCCGCCAGCGTCCCCGCTGCACGGGGGATGCCAGGCCTTCGCCTGCCCGGTTCGCCCCCTTCCGCCCTCTGCACACTGGCTTCGGCCGCCTCGGTGGCGTCCTTTACGGGGTCCCTACTCCCCCGCTCACCGGAGGCGCCTCGTCTCTGCAGCTCCCACCCCACTGTCCTCTGGCCGGGTTATCCACTGGGGAACCAAGGGACGTGCGGGCGGCGGTCTGCCAAGTCCTTGGCCACACCAAGCACGCTGGCTTCTTGGAACTGGGTACAGACCCCAGCTCAGCCTGTGCCCCTGACCCCACAGCCTCATCTGGGGCCAGCGCAGAGCTCCGGGGCCTGGGGAACGCATCCAATGTGGTTCCTGGGACCCCGGCACACTTCTGCTCACCGAGTGGGGAAAGGTTCTGGGCCAATTCCAGCAGGTGGTGTGTGTGTGTGTGTGTGTGTGTGTGTGTGTGTGTGTTGGGGGGGTTGCCCTCCACCCAAGAAACTCTCCACGACACCAGCCGGATGTCCTACAATTCACCTGGATTTTGACAGTATTTGGAAACAACATTGATCTCACGGGTAAGTGCCCAGACCTGGAAGATCGTCCTGTGTCCCATCCCCCATCTGGCCCCCGACTACCCACCCCAACACCCCCAACCACCCACCCTGCGTCCCAACCCCAGGCTCTCACCGGTGCTTCTGACCAACCAGCTGCAGATTGGAGGCTCTGGGGACCCCCTCCTTGGGGCCAGGTAATTTGCTGCAGCAGCTCACAGAAACCGAGAGACACGGGCGTTTACCAGCTTGTTGAAGGATGTGATAACTTTATCATGTACACAGGTGCACAGCCAGAAGGGAGAGCTGCCGGGGGTGGGGGGGGCATTGTCTTCCCAGGCCCCCAGGGCCCATGGTCCCCCATCACCCTGCTCACCAGCCCGGGAGCTCCCCAGACCCCGTCCTTGTGGGGGTTTTCTGGGGCTTCATCCCAAGGCACGGGATTTGATGAATCACCAGTCATTGGCTGTGGGTTCACCCTGAGTGCCCCGCCCCTCCCGAGGCAGAGGCTGGGGGGTGGGGCTGGGGATGGGGGTCCCACCTGTAAGCACGTGGTCAGCCCCCTGGCAAACCCAGCCCCCCATCAGGTGTTTTCCTGACCTCAACCTCCTCAGCATAACAGGAGACACCTGAGCCCCCCGCCTTAGGGAATCCGGGGGGGCTCGGGGGCCTCCGTGCTGGGAATTGCGCCTGAGACCAAGTCTGTCCTTCTCACCAGGAATCTCAGGAACTTATGTCACTTTATGGTTTTTGAAAACCCTTCATTCTCTTTGACCTTGGTTCTCTCTTTCCCCAGAGATTCCTGCATGTGCTCACTGGTACCTCACTGAAAACAAGTGGGTTTGAGCTGAGGGTGGACGAGAGTCTCAACAACCTGACACCAGACGCCCAGGAGCCCTGGGGGTTGATGAATAACCACGGAAGGACAGGACAAAATGTTCCCTACATCTGGTTTTTTGTCTGCCTTCAGAGCTTGGCTCCATGCTACCCTGCAGACCAGCCCGCCCCCCACCCAGGCCCCAAAACTGCTCCTCCCTGCGATTATCACCTGTCACCGTGTCCACGGTGTGGCCAGCGTGCTTCTCTGCGTGAGGTCCGTGGCCCGGAGGGAGGGGTGCCACCTGTGCCGTCCTCGCTTATGGCACTGGGCCTCACCATGCCAAGGCTGACACTCAAGTGTCTGTCGGGAAACACCAGAATCTTATTCCTGGATTGTATATGACTGTTGAGTGGATGAAGGAATGAATGGACAGTGACACCCCCTGTGTCCAGGGAGCGCAGTGTCCGTGACGGGGACTGTCTGCCACCAGGGGCGTCTGAGACCGATTGGGATGGGCGCCCGGCAAGCCCCAGGCCTCACACTCGCTCCCGTCCTGGTGTGTGAGTCCCCACTTCCAGATGCAAGGGGAAGTCATCCGTGGGAGGGTCCTCTCTGGGGGGGCCAGGACTCCACACCCCCCCACTCTCAGACTCAGGGGTGGAATCCACCGTGGAAAAGGGGAAACGTTGTCAGGAGCAGAGGGGACGGCAGCACAGGGACCCCCGTATAGACCACCCCCATCCCGGGAAGCGGGTCGATAAGGCCACCTTCAGAACCGCCCTGAGCTCCACCTGCCGTCTCGCAGACCGTGCCCAGCCGGCCTTCAAGGGTGCAAGCCCTTGCGCAGCACACGGCAGCCAAAATGCACGGCACGTGCTCTGCCCCTGGCGCCTTCCTAAGCCCCTGTTGTCCTGATGGCAACACCGCGTGGCCCATGTTGACGGGGGACCCGAGCCATGGGCGGGAAAGGAACATTGCTGCACCAGCGCTGATGAGCGGCAGGAGGTGTGCACAGCTCGGGGCGTGGGGCTCAGATCTGAGCCTGAACCTCCAGCCCCCCGCGGACCCCCAGCCGCGACCCTACTATCCATCCTGTCTGAAAGGATGGGCCTTGTGGCCAGAACCTCTCACTTTTTTCGAGAATATCATCATTCATTCATTCATTCATTCATTTAAGAGAGACAGAGCTTGCACGGAGTTGGGCGGTGTGCAGAAGCAGCAGGAGACAGAGAATCCCAAGCAGACGCCCCACTGAATGTGGAGCCTGACCTGGGCCTGGTCTCATGACCCAGAGATCTGAGGGGAAATTAAGAGTCTGAGGCTCAACCACCTGAGCCACCCAGGAGCCCCTGCTTTCACATATTTAAGGAATAGATCCATATAAAGTATGTTTTCAGACCATAATGAAATTAAACTAGAAATAAAGAGCATGAAAGCTGAAAAATTCTTCACGTATTTGCTAATTTAAACAACACATTAAAAAAAAAAAAACCCTATAGATCAAAGAAGAAGTCTTGAGAGAAGACACATTTCTTATAATATCTTACCTGGTTTTGGTATTGGCATGGTGTAGTGCTGGGAAGTGTGTCTGCTTCCTTTATGGGTGCTAAAGCTCTGGAAAATTCAACTTATCAAAATTTGTGAAATGCAGCTAATGCAGTTGGTTGAAGCGGAATGTACGGCATGGAAATGCACATATGAGAAAACAAGGAGGATCTAAAGCTGGTCACCTGAACTTCCGCTATGGGAAATGGAGTAAGACGAACAATTTAGGGCTCGTGCAAGCGGGACAGAGTACATCATAACAATTAGGCCAGAAGTCAACAACATTGAAAACAGGTACACAATAAATAAAATCAACAAAATGAAAAACTAGGTCCTTGGAAAATCAGTAAAATTGAGCAATCTCTAGCCACAGATGTGGAAAAAATATTTGTAAATCACCTTCCTGGTAAAGGCCGTGCATCCAGAATATACAAAGAACTCTCACAACTCAATAATAAAGAGCAAGCAGCTCGATTAAAAAATAGACAATGGATCTGGTTGGCCGTTGCTCTAAAAGCAATACACAGACCTTGAGTGAGGATGCACGGATTCCGGACATCACCTGTCACTATACGGGGCCACGGCATTGAGATGTGACCAGAGCTTGTCAGAACGACTGGAATGGGGGCACCTGGGTGGCTCAGTTGGTTGAGCATCTGCCTTTGGCTCAGGTCATGATCGCAGGGTCCTGGATCAAGTCCCTCATGGGGCTCCCAGCTCAGAGGGACTCTGCTTCTCCCTCTCCCTCTGCCCCTCATACTCTCTCTTGCTCGTGCATACTCTCTGTTTCAAATAAATAAAATCCTTTCTAAAAAAAGAATGACTAAAATGTGAAAATGGTTTTATACCAATTTCTGGCGAGGATGTGGAGCAGCAGGAGCTCTCATTCACTGCGGGTGGGAATGCAAATGGCACAGCCACTTTGGAAAGACCTTCAAAGTCTCGGATAACCTAAACAGCCTTACTGAATGATCCAGTAATTGTGCTTCTGGGTAGTTTTTCAACAGATTTAAAAATGATATCCGTACAAAAAGCTGCATTGAGGCACCCTTATTCACAGTCACCCCAGTGGGAAGCAATGACGCTGGGCTTCGGTAGGTGAATGGGTACACCAACTGGTCATTAGTATGGTGGGATGCCCCTCGGTGATGAAAAGGAGTGAGCGACCCTACCGGCATGGGTCTGAGCTGGATATTGAGAAGTGAGAGGCTACGTGGTGTTGATTCAATTGATAGGACATTCTGGAAGAGGCCAAAGTGTAGAAATATAGTGTTGGTAGACAGGTTGCTCTCAGTGGCTCGAGGATGTTCATGAGCTGGGAGGTTGGAATGCTCAAAGCACCAGGGAGCTTTAGGCAGCGACTCTTGGATGGTGGATACATGACCCTGGGTGTTTGGGAACACAGGACCTCACAGCACAGAGTGAACCTTCATGCACACAACTTAAAAAACTCACACGGGAGTTTGGGGATCCCAGGTGGAAAACAGACTGAGAAAGAGCCGTCACAAGTGTGTGAAGGAGCTTCATGAAAAGGGTGGGGGTGAGGCGCTGGCCCTCGTAACTTCAGAGATGAGCAGAGGCCATAGGCTAACGGGGAGACCAGTTCACAGCACCGTCCTCCAGCCAAGGAGCTGCTTCTCTTTCGAGGATGGGAAGAGGGGACAGCTCTGGAACTCCCGCGTGGACGGGGCCACTGTGCAGCCCGGCGATGGATGTGGGCTGGTGGAGCAGACTACCCACTGTGACAGAGGAGCCTCAACAGACGAGCAAGGGAGGAGGAGCATGGGACTGAGAGTATTGGGGAAAGTCTCAGACATCAGTGTGAACCTCTGTTCAGCTAGTGGAGACTACAGATGGCGCATGCAGCAGTTGCTACTGAGTGTGTGTTTCACGGGGGTTAGCACACACATGTTTGTTTCCCTGGGAGCCGGGGGCGTGAGCTCATCAGGACCTTTGCTTCAGCACTTGATACTCCCCTCCTCTGGGAAAGGCCCCACGGCTGCTGGGAGGACCGGCTGGTTCTGGGCCCATCAGAGAACACAGGAGGTGAGCGTGGAGCACCTGGTGGCACCAGGACAGGAGGTGGTCTGAAGAAACATGAGGATGCCGCGGACGACAGAGGAGCCGCACGAAAGACGGGCCCGTGGCCAAAGCTGGGGCAGGTATGGCAGCACATGAAATAAAGTAGTAATTGGTTATAACCCATAGAATAAATAAATATGCATGAATGTGCTATTAAATAAATGCAAAGACCTAGACCAAATCTCTCACACAGAAGAATTTCAAGGAGGTGGAACACGGCTCCCCATCCCTCAATGTGGGCTGTGCACAGCGCCTTCTCTCCGAAGCACCCAGCCATGCAAAGGGGAGAAACCTCGCAGACACGACCTCAGCCCCGTGATCCCGGTGGCCAGGAAAGGAGTCCTGCTGGTGGCACGTGCCCTGGCTCTGATGGTCCCAGGGGCGCTCTTCCTCTGTGGTCTTCCTCCTGAGAGCCCATAACCCAGTGTAATCGCTGGAGAACATCAAACACTCCCAAGTTTGCAGAAATTATGCAACCACCTGACCAAGATTTCTCAGAACTGTAAAAATCATCCAAAACAAGAAAAAGTTTGAGAAATGGTTACAAGCCAAGAAGAGTCTAGGGACATGTGGCAACTGAATGTCATATAGTGTCGGGGTGGGGGGGGAAGAGGGGACCTGGAGCAGAAAGGACAGGAATACAAAAACGTTATCACGTTAGTTGATAATGATCTGTCAATATTGATTGATCAGCGGAACCATACTAAGATATATTGTGGGGCTCTAAACTCTGGAAAACTTGTGTGGGGTCCCCAAAGAGTTAACAATAGACTCTGCCCTACGACCCAGCAATTGCACTGTTGGGATTTACCCCAAAGATACAGATGCAATAACGCCGGGACACCTGCACCCCGATGTTTCTAGCAGCAATGTCCCAATAGCCAAACTGTGGAAGGAGCCTCGGTGCCCATCGAAAGAGGAATGGATAAAGAAGATGTGGGTTATCTATACAATGGAATATTCCTCAGCCATTAGGAACGACAAATACCCACCATTTGTTCAACCGTGGATGGACCTGGCGGGTATGATGCTGAGTGAAGTAAGTCAATCGGAGAAGGACAAACAGTGTATGTTCTCATTCATTTGGGGAATATAAATAATAGTGAAAGGGAATAGAAGGGAAGGGAGAAGAAATGTGTGGGAAATATCAGAAAGGGAGACAGAACATGAACACTCCTAACTCTGGGAAACGAACTAGGGGAGGTGGAAGGGGAGGAGGGCGGGGGTGGGGGTGAATGGGTGACGGGCACTGAGGGGGCACTTGACGGGATGAGCACTGGGTGTTATTCTGTATGTTGGTAAATTGAACACCAATAAAAAATAAATTTATTATAAAAAAATAAAATAAAAAAAGATGTGGGCTCTAATTTAATAATACACACCACATATAGGTCAATAAATAATATAATCGTTCTTGCATGTGGTGTAGGGTATGAGAATTGTGCCATGTTCACACTTTTCTGTAAATCTAACACTATTCTAGAATAAAAAGTTTGTTTAAAAATGATCTCCTTTTGTAATAAATGTCTCCAAAAATAGAAACCACTCAGATTATTAAATTAATCAAATCAGTCTTGTTTGTTATTCAATATTAGTAATCCATGTTTCACTGAATGGAGAGAAATGAATGTTTGTTTACAAAACCACAATACAGTTATAGATTGCTCCTTTAACTTCCTATTTTTAGTTAATAAATTGAAATCAAATCGCTTTTTGTAACCTCCAAAGGACTCAGTGATTACCTGATGAGGAGGAGATTTTAGGCTCTTGTTTTATAAATGAACAGATGAATCCCTAAGGATTATTTTGATTGGTGGGAATTAAGGTTTCAGCAGTTTAAAAAGGTTTAAAGGGGACCCAAATCAATAGGGGCTTTCTATTTGTGAATAGTTACAACCTCTTATTTATATTGTGTATGTGAGGAAACATTGTCTCCACTAAACACTCAGGGCATTTTGGCACCATTTCACATCTGGATAAAAGTATATTTATTATGATCTCTTGGGGAATGTTAATATCGCATTGCTTAATACCTCTGGGTCCCCTCTTTCTAAAGTATTTGGTTTGAATTTAGTAAAACACACAAAGTGGTTGATCGCCTAGATGGTTTTTAATTCCTTCTATTTCTGTTAGGTTACTGAGTAATTCCAGATTCACCCCATCCTATCTGATAAATCAGTGCAAGTGACTTGGGTTTGTCTTATGAGTTTTTTACAATAAACGTAAATAGAAAAGAAGGAAGAGCCGGAGCTAAAAAGCAAATTGATCCTTTAAAATATTGATTTTACACACATTTTACTTCCCATTTGAATACCAAGCATTCTGGCAATTTTTTTCCTTCTTGATTAGAAAATTAAAACCCGAAAGCTCAGCGCTCTGAAAACGAGTGTGTGCGGCACGGAGCTGCGACAACTCTGCGCCCGTGTCTCTGCGCACGGCTGTCTCCCTCTGCCAGCCACTTCTCACTCTGCTTGGTTTCCTGGGAGCACCCAGGGACTCTCCAACTCATGGACAGCAAGGTGGCTGCACTCTGTGGTCTTTAACCCTCTGCCTCTGTCCTACCTCGGTTTCCTCACACTTTCTTTCTTTCCCCCTCAGTGGGAGGGTTTTCACCAAATCGATTGTGAAAGACAGGCTCTCGCTTGTCTGGTGACTCCTGGAAGATCACTTGTGTGATCAAGGTTCTCCTTGCTTTGTCCTGTTGTGTTCGGAAGTCCATCTGTCCTCAGGGGCAGGTTACCCAGTTTTCAAAATTGTAAATGGTTGACTTGGACTGTCCCACATATTTGAGAGCTCCAAGGTAATGTGAACCGCCCCCGATACGTGCTTGCTGTTCTAGGGGCTTGGCCTAAGCAAGCTCACTGGATCCTCACACAGCCCTAGACTCGGCATGGCTCTTGCAGACGTGGAAAGGGCACCCAGGTGTGCCCCCGTGGGGTCTGGACGCTTACATATGCCCAGCACTGTAGAAGCACTAATCATAGTGTATCTGCTTCCTCCACACATAAGATGCCAGCGGGTTAAACATGCTTCCAGCTGTCACGTATCAAAACAAACATATTTTTATGGCACATTAAAGGAATCATACACCATGATCAAATGAGATCTATTCCAGGGATGCGAGGATGGTTCAACTTCTGCAAATCAGTCATGTGATCTCAGTAGATGTAGAAAAGGCGTTTGACAAAATGCAATTCCAGTCATGATAAAAACTCAGTGAACGGGGTTGAGAGGGAACATTCCTCAACCTAGTAAAGACATAAGGACAAGCTCACAGTCAATATTATACTCAATGGTGAGAAGCTGAAAGCTTTTCCTCTAAGATCAGGAACAGGACAAGGATGCCCACTCTTGCTGCTTCTGTTCAGCAGAGTACTGGAAGTCGTGGCCACAGCAATCAGGCAAGAAAAGGAAATAAACAGCATCCAAATTGGAAAGGAAGAAGTAAACTTCTCTCACTGAGCATCATGTCCCTAAGGTCCATCCATGCTGTCAGAAAGGTAGGATTCTCTTCTTTTTAATGGCTGAACAATATTTTAGTCCGAGTGTGTATGTATTACACTTTCAATCCATTCATCCACCGAAAGACACTTGGCTTGTTTCCATACCTTGGCTACTGTAAATAATGCTGCAATAAACATGGAGGTGTCAATATCTCTTCAAGATAGTGATTTCAGGGGTGTCTGGATGGTCAGTTGGTTGAGCGCCAGACTCTTGATCTCAGCTCAGGTCTTGATCTCAGGGTCATGAGTTCGAGCCCTGCATTAGGCTGCATGCTGCGCAGGGAGCCTGCTTAAATTGGATATACACTCAGAAGTGGGATTGCTGCTCAAATGGTATTTCTACTTCTGATTTTTTGAGAACCCTCTGTAGTGTTTCATATAGTGGTTGCACCAACTTACAGTCCCACCAACTGTGCACGAGGGCTCCCTTCTCTCCCAGTCCTCACCGACATTTGTTCTCTGCTGTCCTTCTGACCACAGCCTTTCTAACACAGGTGAGTTGACATCTCATCGTGACTTTGATTTGCATTTCCCTGATGACTAGTGATGTGGAGCATCTTTTCATGTACCTGTTAATTATTTGTAGGTCTTCTTTGGGAAAATGTCATTTTTTAAAAAATCCACTTTTTAATTGGATTATTATTAGTTTTTTGCTCTTGAGCTGTGTGAGTTCCTTATATATTATGAATACCAACCCCTTACCATGTTTGTGGTTCGCAAATGTTTTTCCTTTGCTGTATTTGCCTTTTCACTGTGTCCATGGTTTCTCTGCTGGGTGGAGCCCTTTAATTCGATGTCCTTCCACTTAGTGAATTTTGCTCTCATTGCTTGTGTTTTTAGTGTCATATGCAAACAATCATTGCCAAGACCAATGCCAAGGAACTTTCCCCCTATATTTTTCTTTTCGGAATTTTACAGGTTTAAGTGTTATGTTTAAGTCTTTAATCTGTTTCAAGTTAATTTTTGTGAGTGGCCCAGTTTCACCCTCCCACTGGGCAGGCTCCAGAGCCCTCCCCAGGCCGGGATGAAAAAAAAAAGAAGGGAAGAAAAAGAGGAGAGGGGGGGAAAGAGAAGAGAAAGAAGGAAGAAAAAGAAGGAAGAAAGAAAAGGAGGAAGAAGAGAGAAGAAGAAGAGAACCTCTCCTCCACTCCACTCTTCCTTCCTCCTCTCCCTCTCTCTCCTCCCCCTCTGGTCTCTCCCTCCCCCTCTCCCTCTCTCCACCCTCCCCCTCCCCACTCTCCTTCTCCTCCCCCTCCCCTGCTCCTCTACTTGGCTGTTCCTACAGAGCCCTTAGGACTGCATTCTCCTGGATGCAGCAATCTCACCACTAGGAAATTATCCTGGGGAGTCCCTGCGAGACTGAGGAACTCGACTGGGTGAAGATGTTCACTGCAGCATTGTCTGCAGTTCGGAAAGCATGAGCTCTCAAGAGAAGGCTGATTAAATCATGAAAATGCCAAACAAGCCAAAGTCCTGTGATCCTTAGGGGTGAGGACGGTGGGCCGTGTTCACGGTGAGAACACAAGGCGACAGCCCACTGATGGGTGGGAATCTGTGTTTCCTGCGTGTGTTTGAGTCTACAAGGGGGGCTGCCCCAGAGACGGGACTGATCCCCGGTGGGCGGGGGCGGCGGCCTTCTGAGGTTCTCCAGGGAACACAGGTTGCTTTTGTGAAACGAACAGGTTCGGTGGGGGCAGAAGGGCTTCTGGGAACACAGTCACCACAGGCCTGTGCTGGTGGAAGGCAGAGCTTGACGGGCGAGGAGAGAGGGCCTGTGGGGTCGGAGGTGGCATCGGGCCGGGCAGGGAAACAAGAAGGCCTCTGGTTCGCATCGGGACACGAATGGCGCTTGAGGAGCAAAAGCGTCTGGGCGGTGGCACCGGGAGTGGGCAGGACAAGCCACCGCGTCCAAGTCTCCAAGTAAATGAACAACGTGTGCCGTGTGGTCCCCAGGTGCAGAAGCTGCGCCACAAACACCCGCCTACAGCCAGAACCCCCGACGGTGCCGGTGCCCCAGGGCTTCCAGCCCCCCCTTCCCCGTGTTCCATCCTGTACCCGGTGCGGACTCACGGCCCGCGGCGGGGCTGCTCCTGGGGGGCGCGCAGATGGGGTGTTCTCCGCTTCAGGGTCCTAATGGCTCAGGGAATACAGACCTTTCACAAGGACTGAGAATGCCGCGGGAGGCCGAGGGGGTCTTCACTGGGGGTTCAGGCAGATGGGGAGGCGGGCCCCGCACTCCCTGGGCTTGCTCGGTTCCAAGAGGAGAGGACAAAGTCCTGGAAGATTTTCAAGATTTCCCAAGAGGAGGGGCTCGGAACAGAGAACTAGATGGGGGCTGTGCCCGGGGGCTTCCCCCGGGTCTGGGGCCCCCACCGGCTCCTCATCCCTCCCTGGCCCTCCACCCTCCCTTCCACTTTGGGTGTGAATTTATCCTCCTGCCTAGTCCCACCCGGCGGGGGGCCTACCCGGGCGCTCCCCTCAGTGGGCCTGTCGGGGTCTCCACCCCCACTGCCTGCTACCTGCTGGAGTTGGGGGGCCCCTCTCTGTGTGTCCATCGAGGAGTCACACCCTTCATGCTTCAAGACGCTCGGGCTGTTCCCACTCCGGGCCTTTCCCGGCTGTGGGGGTGTGGCCCACGCGGAGGGGCTTTGTGGGGCTCCCCCAAGTCTACTGCGCCCAACGTCTCACCCACATCCCTGGGCGCTCAGAAGCCCGGAAGGTGGACCTGGTCGGGAGGGGCCCTCTCGAGCTGCAGGCTGGGCCATCCCGGTGCCCACCCCATCCGACCGGCCGGAACTGGGCTCCTGATTAGGCCATGGTTGATTCTTGTCAAATCACGGAAACTGGTGTGCGTTTATGGACTCTGTCCCCATCGCTCTGCATCGTGTCCTCCTTCACCCCGGACTCCGGAGGGAGACAGCAGGCCTGCGGCCCGGGGGGCCTAAGCGACTTCATTAGTCACTTCTTTTATTGCCTGGCCATCATTTCTTTGGGGTCACCGTCCTTCCCCACCCAACATGTGCTCCGTTTGCCGATGTCAGCCTGGAGTTGGGCACATGCCTTGGGGCTGGCCAGTGAGAGTACCAGGCTCCTTGGCCACAGCGACCGGCGGGAGGGATGAACCATGACCCATGGCAGGGCCATCACAGCTGCCCCCGGGATGCTGCTGGGAGCCCTGGGCCGTGCGCTCCTCTCTCCTCCACAGACAGTGGAGCTAAGGACCGAGGAAGCCAGAGCCTCACGGGAGTGTCCTTGTCAGCAGGGGACGAATGCCACCCCTGGGGCTGGAAACATGGCCAGGTGCCACAGGCCCCAGTGCGGGGCTCTGCAGCCTCTGTCTTAAGCTCCCTCCCCCACTGGGCTCTTCTCTGCTCTGCTCTTGTACAAACTCATTTAAATTCAAGCTTTTTGTGGAATAGCTTCAGTCAACAAGCCCTATTTTAATTTTCCTCAAGTGAAAAAGAAGGCCCAGGCGAAAAGCATTCTATCTGCTTCTGTGCCTTAGTTCGGTGGCTCACACCCCCTGGGCTATGAATGCCCAGACTCAGAGTGTCCTCATGCCGGGGGCCTCACGGGGCCTGCCCGGTTCCAGCAGCCACACTCAGGCATCCCTTTCCTGCACCACTCGGCAGGGCTGGCAGGGCTGGCCCTCCCCGGGGTCTGTGCCAGCCACGCACTGAGTCTCAAGTTGGTGATGAAACTGCCTGGTCCTAATGCAGGTGCAGCCCCTGGTTGAGTTTCCTGCCCTCCCCAACTGGAGCTTCTGCCCCCTCCCACCGCCCCGAGCTTCTGCCTCCGTCCCCAGCACCTCTGTGGTCAGCGGTGGACATAACGGGGTGGGAAGCCATGCCCAAAGTTCCTGCACTTGCATGGGGTCCAGAGGATACTGTCTCTGCCCAGCGCCTTGCACCCAGAAGTTTGTCCCCTGGGTCCTGTCATCCCCTGGGCTGGCCCTTGGGGCAGGGTCTATGGTGACCCCATGCCAGATTTTTTTAAATTATTTATTTAAAACTCATGTAAATCCCAAAACCATTCCGTGGGGTGACCCCCACTCCACCTCAGCTCCCTTCCATGCCCTCCTGGGTGGGTGTTTATGGGGACGTCACCCCTTTGAAGACATTGCCTGGAAGGCAGAAGCTTGCAGCAAGCTTGGTGCCAGAGAAGCTCCCTAGCTCGCGGATCTGGGCCTGCCTCTGACCCCACTGCTTGGCCTGTTCTCAAAAAGCCTCCCCTGCCCATCCAGGTGGGAGCACCTCTGCCTGTCGTATCTCCCCCTCCGTCTCGTGTGGCATCGGGGGAGGCCCGGCTTTCCAGAAAGGTCTTCTTTAAACTGAGTCCTTCTGTGACAGCAGCCGACACAGCAGATCTTTCGGTCTTTGATTTCCTTCTTCACATATTGAGAGCAAATCTTGTAGCTTGGACACTCTCTGAGAGATTTATTCCTCTGCCTGCTTGTCTTAAAAGCTTCCTTCATAAATTCAACCATTTTTGTCAAACTCTGTAAAAGATTTATCAGTTTTTATTTTCACAGACAGCTCCTCCAACATCTGGTCTACCTCTTATTTTAAGGCACAGGGTCCGAGGCTCTCTCTGAAAGGAGCTCCCCAGAAGATGAGGGCTCCCCAGGGTGACAGGCCACCAGGACATGTCGGTCTCAGGCCAGAGGACAGCCCAACGCGGGGTCTGCACTCTGAGTGGCTCCAAACGCGTTATTTCCAATTTCTGCACCATCATCCCGTGAATGGACATTGCATATAGTTCATTTAATCAATGCGTATTGCTTAGAATTGATGAGAAATTCTTCACTTGGGATATTTCATTATCTGACGGAAATCTTCAAGTGCACACTTCCAAACACACCCTGGTGGCAGACAGTCCCCGGCACGGACACTGCGGCTCCAGGACACAGGGGGCGTCACCGTCCATTCATTCCTTCGTCCACTCAGTGAGCCTGCATTGCACAGGGCCGTGTTGGCAGGCACGGCGCTGGATGGGGGCAGGCCGACCCCCTGCTCCACGGATTGCACATTCTAAAGGGCAGAGGGAGACGCCAGAGGCACGTGGTGTCAGGTGCCCGACATGGCAGTAGGCAGAGCAGGATAAGGTGACGGCAGGCAGGAGCCGGAGAGGGAGAAGGGACGGAGAGAGAGGGCGGTCCGGGGCCAGCAGACCCCCAGAAGGCCGCATCCCCGCTGCTTGGCCTGCAGGGAGGATGGGGGGGCCGCAGGGCAGGCGCGGGGAGCTCTGGTTGGGCGGGGCTGATCTGCAGACTGAGCTGGAGCCGCTGCAGGGTTTGGGGCGCAGGAACGACGGGGTCCGGGGAGCTGGCAAGTGGGCGGCTGGGCTGCAGGAGCACTTGAGTGCTGCGGCGGGTGCACTGCAGGCACACGTGGCTTGCTGGCACATCACACGTCGGGTGTGAATAAGCGGGGTGCCACGTTGTCTCTGCAGCCCTGACCCCGAGGCCCCTGCTGAGCTGCCCTTAGGGGGTGAGCATGTCTGCAGGGGGTGGGCGTGGAGGGCTGAGATCCACACGGATGAGCGTCCACATCCGCGGTGTTTCACACTTGCAGTGTAGATGGCACACAGGCTGCTGCGGCTGAAGCTGGGAGAGTCAGGATCTGGGGACGGCTGGGCGCTGACTTCAGGGGGTGGGTCAGAGGAATGGGGTGCAGGGGGCGGCTCACCTAACCGAGAGGTGGAGCCTCGTCCCTGGTCAACGCTCTGAACGCCCGCTGTTCCCGGAGCAGGACGGAGGCGGGAACGGACTCCCGGCGTTGCGGGCCTGTGGGGGGCCGCGCAGAGAGGGGGGGCTGACGACGCACAGGTCGTGCTCCCGGGTTGCGCACACGTGGGTGAGCCTCATGGTTCACACAATTAGCTGCCAGGCTTGCTCCCAGCCGCTGGCGGAGCCGAGTCCGCTGGCGCCCACGGGGAGGGTGGACATGCTGTCATTCTGCAATGACGTGTGGAGGCGGATGTGGGTCGCTCACAGCTGCTCAGGGTGACGAGGAGCCACGGCTGGAAAGACATACGCGGCCCAGCGTGGTCTGCGCCCGGCAGTGGCGGCCTTGTCGTCCGTCTGGGGACCGGCCGCTCTGGAGGGCAGCGCCGCACGGACAGCGCGCTGTTGGGCCGAGCAGCGACCGCCTCCTGCGTGGCTGTGGTCCAGGGGGAGGTGTTTCCACGAGCATCCGTGCCAGCCCCGGGGAGGCGTGTGCTGGTTCCAGGTCTGGTGCCCCGGTTTGTTCCGGGCGCTGGGTGAGCGGCCGCCCCTGCGCCCCGTGGGGCGTACTGAGCCCCATCCACGGACCACTCAGGCGCTTGGCCTCTGTCCGCTGAGCCTTCCGGGCCCGGCCTCCCCGGCTCTCGTAGCTCCTCGTACCCCGTCCCTTCTGCAGAGCCTGGGCCTGCAGGGTCACGCCTCAGCCCTCCCCAGACCCACCGTCCTTGGGGTACTGAAGGGCTGGACGGTGGGGGCCACGTGGGGGCCAGCTCCCTGCTTCCAGCACGAGGCTCGGAGCTCCGTCTGTGCGCTGAACGCGCCAATGAGTGAAGAATGAGTGGACGGTTCTTGCCAAGGCACGTCTTGTCCAGCGGAGCTGACGCCGTGGCGGCAGGGAGGACACTGACCCCGGCTCCCCCGTGTCCAAAGGGCGCAACGGCCCTGGCTTCGCTGGCGCCATGGGGTCGAGCAGTGATGTCCGCACATCACCCGGTCCTTGCTACTGCAGCCTCGGAGAGAACGGCCGGACCCACGCGGGACTCCGAGCGGTCCTCAGCGACTCGCCCCGGGGACGACAGGAGGGCCGCTCGGGGGCAGGCGACTCAGGTATCTTGTGAGTCGCCGAGGAGACAGGGGGCCCTGGACACGCGGACTCTGCAAGCCGCCCCGTCCCCGCGCACGTGTCTTTCCTCTCGCCTCCTGCGACTTTCCCTGAGGACTGGGGAGGACTCGGCCCGCGGGAGGTGGGAGCCGAGGGTCAGTGTCCGCTGCCTCCGGGGCGGCCGCTCCACGGCCCCGCTTGGCCCCGACACCCCGGAGCCCCGCTCAGGGAAGGGCTGCTAAGGGAAGGGACCCCGCCTTCCTCCGCAGGTGGTTGCGGGCGACCCCCCTCGGCACTCCAGGCCTGGGGGCTGCGCCCCGCGGCCACCTCCCTCCTCCCGCTGAGCATCCCGGGGAAATGCTTTTCCTGGAATTTGTGTTTGATGAAGACAGGAGAGAGCGGCTCTCGGAGCAGGAACTGAGCTGCGGCCTGGGCGCCTGGGAGGGGACGGGCCGAGGTCTCCCAGGCCGGCCAGCGCGACGCGCATGCCGCCAGGAGGGAGGAGGAGGCCCGGGGCGCCCCTGCGTGTCTCAGGCGCTCGGTGCGCAGGACTCAGGACCAGCAGCTCCGAGCCGGCGCCCGGGTGGGCTGGGAGGAGGCGGGGGCCGCACCCGGGGTGGGACCGGAGGCCCGGGAGGCACCGTCGCCTCCCCGCAGTGGCAGCGGGCGGCTCCCGCCAGTCGGTGCCTTAACTTTTTATCAGGTTGTTCCTCGGAGCATTTTAATGTCAGTGAGAACCAGCGCGCTCCGGCTGACCTGAGCCTGGAAGGGCTCCCTCCACCCCGGCTCCTGCGGCTGTCGCCCCGCGGAGACGGCCGAGTCTGGCAGCCAGCCAGGGCCACCACGGCCGGCGGCGGATGCTGGGAAGCCCACCCCTGTGTCCAGGGTCACGATGGGGGAGGGGGGTGTCCTCGTCTCTGTGTGGGGAGCTGCAGCCCGGGGGGCCTTGGCTGCTGGCCTGACTGGCTTCAGGATGGGGGTCCTCGGACACCCTCGGGGGAGCCGAGCGGGGTGAAGCCGTCAGGGCGGGCGGTCACTGGCGGCCCCCGGGGGTCAGCACACACCGTGAGGCCACCTTCCTCCTCCCGGGGCTCCTTGTCCCTGAGACCCCGAGGGCAGGGAGCAGAGGCCGCACTAGTGAGGGCGATGGACAGCACCCATGGGTCACTCTTCCCGGGCCCGAGGAGGGGGCCTCGTTACAAAGTCCCCTCCTGACACCAGAAGGACCCTCCGGACCGGCTGAGAGCAGGCCAGTCAGGACCCCAGCACCTCCCACCTGTGAGGGGCCCAGCCCGGCGGTGCTCTGCCCTGGGCCGTCCTGCCTCCCCCTGCGCTGTAGGAGCCCTAGGACCCCCGTCCCGCCCGACGCTCAGGCTGCTCTTGGGGGCAGGGCAGGAGCCTGGTTTCCATTTTGCAGATGGGCCTGGGGGCCTGGGGGGGTGGAGGGAGGAGCGGGTGGGGCGGGGGTGGCGGGCGGCCTCCCTGGGGCCCCTCTCGGGGGAGGCAAGGAGCCCGCAGGCCTCAAGTGGCC
Source organism: Canis lupus familiaris (assembly GCF_011100685.1). Taxonomy (NCBI): domain Eukaryota; kingdom Metazoa; phylum Chordata; class Mammalia; order Carnivora; family Canidae; genus Canis; species Canis lupus. The sequence goes on along the minus strand of NW_023330858.1, from coordinate 33,667 downwards.
ACGTGATGCCTGCGACCACCATTGCCTTCTGCTCACAAGCCGCGCCGATGGCAGGTGATCTAAGGATTATGGGCTCTGGGAGACAAGTGTGGGGGCCACCCAGCCCCGCTCACACCCCAGGACTGCTGCCTCAGGGGGCTCCCCGAGATCCTACACGTCTGCCTGACCCCCAGTCCTCAGCCTGCCCTGGGGGCAGCGAGTCGTGTGGCCCCCACAGGACAGTGTAGACGGAGGGACGGCCTCCCCCGCCCGGCCCCTCCCGGGCCCACTGTGGAAGGTCCGTGGCTGTAGCGGAGCTCAGAGTCCCTCAGGCGACGAAGTCCAGGGGGCTCAGGCTCCCCCCCCCCCCCGGGAGGACCCAGCACCTGGCGGCCAGCTCCGCCTCGGCTCTGTGCACAAGTGGGTTCAGCTGACCTGTCTTCACTAACAGAGGCTGGGAAATGTAAACGAGGTCACCCGGTTTTAAACCAGGTCCCCACCCGTGGTCACGGCCAGCCACCGCGTGTTCCCAGCGTGATGACTCACGGGTCCAGAAACGGGACTATTTGAATGATGATCACTTATGCTTCAAACACTGTCACCGCGCGGTCTGTCTGCTACGTGGCCTCATCGGGACAACACACTGAGGCACACATGTCACCAGGTGTTGTGTCCTGAGGAAATGCTAGTGGAGGAGGACTTAGCCCCTCCACGCTCCAGGGTCACCCTCACCCACCCATGGGGCTGGGGCAGGGTCTGTACCCGGCCGGTGGGTTGTGTGAGGCTGGCTCTGCGCCGGGGCCCTGCAGGGCAGTGGGGGGATGCCCTGCAGGGAGGGTGGGTGGGGAGGACCCCACAGGGACCGAGGCTCAGGGAGCCCGGGAGAGGTGGGCCGTCCTGCAGGGCCGGCTGCCTCTGAGCCGTCTGGAGGCCAGCTGCCGGGGACTTGGCTGGAAGGTGACGAGGCCCCGGCCCGCATGTCACACACGGGGACCTGCCTGCTGCCACTGCCCTGGTTCAGAATGACCGCTCAGCTCTCCACCCTCACTAGCTGGCCAGGGGACAGCAGCCTGAAGCTGGGGGAGGATCACAATCCCCCTTTTGCAGAATAGGTCTCGGGATGGACGCACAGACTTGGGAACCCCAGCGCCCGCAGCTCTGGTCCTGCTCACAGAGGGTGTGCAGAAGGCAGGGTGAGGCACACGGGGGTGGGGTGCCCTCAGGTCCCGCCAGATCCACCCCTTTCCGCTCGGTGTACAATCCCATCTCTAGAACAAGAGAAATCTTGCAGGGAAGAGGCAGAGATACATTGAAAAAACATGGAAAAGGCAAAGGCACGTGTTGGGTGAGCTGTTCTAGAAGGAGCATCCACTGGCATCGCGGGCCGCACCTGCAGGGATGGGACCCTGCCTCACTAGGGTGCCGCAGGCAGTGGCAGGGCCTGGGTGAAGCCACCTGTGCAGGACCAGAGCTTTCCGCCAAGGTAGCCATGGACAGGGCTGGGCCCGCCTGGGGTTTCAGCCCTGAAGACCGCCTGCTACTTGTGAACACTTTGAGCACCCCTAAACGCAAAGCCGGGAGCCTGGTGAGCTCAGCCTGTGGAGCCAGTGACTCTTGATCTCAGGGCTGTAAGCTTGAACCCGATGTTGGGTGGAGAGAATACCTCGAAATAAAAAATCTTTAAAAAAATTCCAAATACAAATATTTTTCATCAATTTACTTTTGACTTGGGATCCGTGGCTTGGGTTTATAACGGGGCCCGTGTCTCCTTGTTCTTGTGTCCTCTGGGGGCATCTTCACTTCGTAAGACCATCAGAGGGTCCGAAAACACAGAGTTGCCAGGCCAGTACTGGTGAATGTGGGCAGCCTGTCCCAGAAACCGCGTGGCCTGCAAAAGGCCTGGGCACCCTGCTGGGGACCGGGGACTCTGGGGGCGCCTGCCCAGACTTGCTTGCGTGCTCTGCAGGACGCAGGATATAGTCCATGTCCGTGGACACAGGATAAAGTCCATGGATGGGCGCTTGGCCTCCGCACACAGCACAGACCGCCATCTTCAGGGGCAAAAGTTCGCTGAGAAGCCGTCAGCTTGTGCTTCAAAAGTTAGCAGTTATTTTAAGAACATAATTCGCAAAGGTGAGGAATTAAGATGTACAATGTCAGAGGCTCCATTTAGCAATTGCTTTGAGGCATGACTTTTTGGATCAAATGGCTGTCATTGTTCATTAGTTTTTTTCGCTTTTATTTCTAGATTTTCTGCATGTGTCAAAAAGGAAAGCCATATGTGTTAATACGTGGCCTCCACGCCCAAAAATAGAACTTCAAGATCATTGAATAACATCAGTTTTGTGGGAGTCATTAGATCCTCTAAAGTAGAAAATAAGTCAAGTAAATTGTGTCAAGGTCTTCATTCAATGCTTGGGGTCAGCAGGAAGCTTTCAGAGCTTTGTCTCACGGACAGTGACTTATCTGACGTGATTCTGGACGCTACCGTAAGTTTAGTCTCAAAGTGGATGTTGAAGATTAAATGAGTTGTCTGTGGTGCTGATATAAACCGCTCTTGCCAACGCAGGCCGTGGAGGAATAGTGCTTGTATGGACTGAAGAGACCACAGCCTGGAATGTTCTTACTGGAAATGTGAAGATGCGGGAGCCCGTGACCCGAGTCCAGGAAACAGAGTCTCTGAGCACAGACTTGCAGAGGGTGTGGGTGCGTGACCCCGGGGTGCTGGGATCGAGTCCCACGTCGAGCTCCCTGCATGGAGCCTGCTTCTCCCTCCACCTGTGTCTCTGCCTCTCTCTCTGTGCCTCATGAACAACTAATAAAATCTTTAAAAAGATAAAGTCAATGTAATATTAAAAGCAAAACTGTCAACACCGCGTTTGGGGATGATGGTATTTTAAAGTGGAATATTTACCCACAGAAGCCAGAGGCCCGAGGGTTTTCCGGGGCGGTTGCTGTTAAGTCAAGGTGTGCTGCGGGCTAGGGACGGCTGTGCATTGCACGCTGCAGGGGGGTCCCTAACACGGAACACGGACATGTGTGGCTGGAGGGCTAACGATCTTGTTGTTTTACGGGACTCTGTGGCCGGGACGCTTTTACAAGCCCATCATGTTGAAGCCCACCTGTCAGTCAAAAAAAACGTATCTCAAGAAATTATGTAATCCATGAGCTCCGCACCTTTCCTTGGTCCTTAAGGGTTCCTGGGAGCGGCATGTCAGTGAGAGCGCTCCCTGCCGCACGGGGCGAGGAACAGCAGCCTGTTCGCGGGCGGCTTCCTTCCCTTTCTGACACATTCCCCCCCGGGTTGGGTCCCAGGGAAGCACCACACTGAAAATGTGGACGTGTACGAATTTTCCTTTATTTATTTATTTATTTTTGGCCAAATGCTAATGAACAGTTTAAAAATATGATCAAGTTTCAAACGGGAAGTTCCTAAGCAAATCTGTGATTTAACCAAGCACAAGGTGCAGACTGAGGGTCAGGGCTCGTCCGCCGATGCAGGCCACTGGGGGAGGCAGGCCGTGTGCCCGCACGCCCAGGGCACCAGCCATAGGGCCACCAACGCCCATGCCCGGCCCGCCTGCTCCTGGGACAGCCGCGTGTGCGCAGCCACCTCCTGCCCGGTGGCAGGGCCCGGCCGAGCCGTCGGGGCATCCCCAAGGCGTGGTCTGCTCCTGTCCTCCCGTTTCTGGTTTTCCTCGGGGACAGCACTGCAGGCCTCCATGTCACGCCTGGGTGCGTGATGTTCGGTGGCGCACAAGAGACGCCACGGTGGTGAAATCAGCCTCCCAGTAAGGGATGATGGTAAAGAAAATGTAGGTCCCAGCAGAATGACGGACGCTCCATGTTCTATCTTCATGGAGAAACCGTCTACTTCCTCAAATACGTCTCCTGGCGGCTCCTTCCCAGGCTTTTCTCAACTTTGCCGACTTCCGACTGCAGGTACCACGTCCTCCTGGTGGCAGGAGTTGGGGCAACACCTGCAGCTCTCTGTGGGGTTCTAGTACCTAAACTAGGCTCGCCATCACCTTTCTTTCTTTCTTTCTTTCTTTCTTTCTTTCTTTCTTTTCTTTCTTTCTTTCTTTCTTCTTTCTTTCTTTCTTTCTTTCTTTCTTTCTTTCTTTCTTTCTTTCTTTCTTTCTTCTTCTTCTTTCTTCTTTCTTCCTTCCTTCCTTCCTTCCTCCTTCTTCTTTCCTTCCTTCCTTCCTTCCTTCTTTTAAAGTTTTCTATTTAAATTCTGGTACAGGGGATCCCTAGATGGCTCAGTGGTTTAGCGCCTGCCTTCGACCCAGGGTGTGACCCTGGAGTCCCAGGATCGAGTCCCACGTCGGGCTCCCTGCATGGAGCCTGCTTCTCCCTCTGCCTGGGTCTCTGCCTCTCTGTCTGTCTGTCTGTCTCTCTCTCTCTGTCTATCATGAATAAATAAATAAAATCTTTAAAAAAAATTCCACGTGAGTGGGATCATATGGTGTTTGTCCTTCTCTGACTGACTTGTCTCGCTGAGCGTAATGCCCTCTAAGTCCATCCACGCTGTGGCGAATGGCAGGGCTTCCTTCTGAGGGCTGAGCGATCGTCCACTGTGTACATATCCTGTCTTCTTCACCCGTTCATCCGTCCACGGACATCTGGGCTCTTTCCCTACTTTGGCTATTGTGGACCTGGCTGCTGTGAACCCCAGGAAGCAGGTGCCTCTTTGGATCTATATTTTTGTATTCTTTTTTTTTTTAAAGATTCCATTCATTTATTCACGAGAGACACAGAGAGAGGCAGAGACCCAGGCAGAGGGAGAAGCAGGCTCCACGCAGGGAGCCCGACGTGGGACTCTATCCCGGGTCTCCAGGATCATGTCCTGGGCTGAAGGTGGCGCTAAACCCCCGAGCCACCCAGGCGTCCCTATTTTTGTATTCTTTAGGTAAACACCTTGCAGGGGGGATCCCTGGGTGGCGCAGCGGTTTGGCGCCTGCCTTTGGCCCGGGGCGCGATCCTGGAGACCTGGGATCGAATCCCACATCGGGCTCCCTGCGTGGAGCCTGCTTCTCCCTCTGCCTATGTCTCTGCCTCTCTGTCTCTCTCTGTGTGACTATCATGAATAAATAAATAAATAAATCTTAAAAAAAATATTTGAAAAAAAAAAAACAAAAAACACCTTGCAGGGCACTTTCTGGGTCGTAGGGCAGCTCTGTGTTTAATTTTTCTGACGAACCTCCACACTGTTTCCCAGCGTGGCTGCACCAGTTCGCACTCCCACCAGCAATGCACGAGGGCTCCCCTTTCTGCACACCCTCACCAACACCTGGTGTTTCTTGTGTTGTTAATTTTAGCCATTGCGACAGGTGTGAGGTGGTAACTCAGCGTGGGTTTTTAAATTTTTATTTATTCATTTATTTATTTTTGCGAGGGAGGGGGAGTAGGAGAGAACAAACATGTATGAGCTGGAGGCAGGGCCAGAGGGAGAGACAGGCTCCCCGCCAGCAGGGACCTGACATGGGGCTCCTTCTGAGGCCCCCGAGATCATTACCTGAGCTGAAGGCAGATGTGTAACCCACTGAGCACCCCAGCCGCCCTCATTGTAGTTTTGGTTTGTGTTTCCCTAATGATGAGTGATGTTGAGCATCTTTTCTTTTTTAAAAGATTTTTTTATTCATGAGAGACGCACAGAGAGAGGCAGAGACACAGGCAGAGGGGTAGGCTCCCTGCGGGGAGCCCGGCGCGGGACTCGATCCCGGGACCCTGGGGTCATGATCTGAGCCGAAGGCAACGCTCAGCCGCCGAGGCCCCCAGGTGCCCCTTGAGCATCTTTCCTGGCGGCCGCCTGGATCTCTTCTTTGGGGAAATGCCTCTTCATCCTGCCCATCTTTACATTGGATTATTTAGTTTTGTTGTTCTTGAGCTTTATGAAGTTCTTTTCATATTTTGGATATTTAACCCTTTATTGGATCTGTCACTTGACTCCATGCGGGGACTTCCACGGCACTTCCGCCCTCCTTCCTGCAGGATGATCCTAGCATGTGACCGGGTCTTGCGTGAAAAGCAGTGCGTGAGCGGACCTGAGAGGGAGCTGTGAGCGTCAGGAAGAGGCCCTGCGGCCGAGGCAGGGGCGTCCCGCGTCTCCTCCGCAGTCCCCTCAGTGGCAGCGTGCTTGCTGGGCCCCAGACAGGGCCCGGTCAGAGGCCTCTGCCTCCCCGGGGTCACCACTGCCTCTCTGTGTGCACCCCAGCTCTCGTATTTCAGACTGGTCTACCGGCTTGAGCGTCAAGGGGTCCCAACCCTCAGGTTCACTGCTTCCCAGGGGAGAAGCAACCCTTGGCCTGTTGATGGACTAATTCCCCCACCAGCTCAACAAACATGTGCCGAGCGCTGTCCTGCTCCCAGCACCCCCGGAGGAGCCCTCGGACGGCCGTGCAGCCTGAGGACCGTGGCTGACCTGCCCCTCTGGCCCCTGGCAGGTCTCCCTCCAAAGATAACCTGGGTCCCAGGTTATCCAAAGATAACCCCTGCCTGGGTCTCTGCCTCTCTCCGTGTCTCTCAGGAATAAATAAATTAAGTAATGGCCCTTGGGTCAATGACAAAAGGGAAATTATTGTTCATATATCTCCCTGGGTTGGTCCCCTGCTGGGGGAAGCCACGAGAGCGACGTTGCCCAGCTAATAAGTGTGGTTGCTGCACAGAATAAAGCCGGGGAGCAAGTTTGCACTGTCAGGACCACTTCTCTCCAGCTGGTCGGGTTCCAGGTGACTTACCTTCCTTTCTCTTTCCCATGTATTTCAGGATTCACCACCTAAGTCAGACTTTTTACTTTTTAAAGATTTTATTTAAAAAAATTTACATGTGCTGCTTTCTGGAAAAGAAGGACAATTTTATCATTCACATTTTTTTTTTCCTAACTGATAAAGTTACATGTGTTTTTTCTTTTTATGCCAATCGCCAGATTCTGGTGTCTCTGCAGGATAGTAGCTGGCATGAAAATTGCTTCTCAGATTTCAGTTTAAAAATGCATTAGGAGACATTCTACATAAATTCTGTAAAGAGAAACTGCATCTCCTTCAAATAAACCCCCCTTTCTGTGCTGTGATTCTGAATAATAGAGTCTCTTGCAAATGAAAAGAAAATTGCCCCAGACGTCTGGCCCATAAAATACAAGTGATGATAAGCATCACGATAAACAGCAGAATCGACGCAGCTGGGGTTTTACTATAATACGGCCCTGGACAAACGTTCTGTCCCGAGTCCTTGAAGACGCAGGAAAGACAGGTGATAATATGAAGATCGGGTGGTGACCCCTCAGGCTCATTAGTTCCATCTCCGCTGCCGCAAGAGCGGCTGGGGTGGGGACCCAGGGCTGCAGAGATCACATCCTCAGGGCTCGAGACACCTGGCTTTCACAGCCCCCCCACCCCGAGATCCGCCCACAGACTGGCCACAGGCCCGGCAGGTGGGACCTGGGGTTCCCCAAAGTCGGACGCGACCTGAGTGACTCACAGGGGTGAAGGTGGGGCGGCTGGGGCATCCTTGCAGACGGAGGGCTCACGGGCCAGGTTCTCGTGTCTGGGGGACACCAGAGGCTCCAGGACTGCGTGGGCAGTGGGGCAGGTGCTCACCCCGACCTCAGGCACTTCCCGGGGCAGACGTGCAACCCAGAGGCAGGCGGGGGCAGCTGCAGGGCCCAGCAGCCCCTCCTCATCTCTCCAGGGCCTCGGACCCCAGGCTGGGGCTGCCCCTGGTAGCTCTGCTTCAGAGGCAAGATGCCCCGGGGCTCCCTGCCACCGCCCAGGCCCCAGCTTAGATGTGCTTCCTCCCACCTGGCCACTGGGAGATGCTGGCTACTTGGCCTCCGGTCCGTTGCTGGCCCGTGGACGCCGGGCCGTGCCTCTTGCCCCCACGCAGCCAACCCAGGCCAGATGTGCTAGTTCCTTCCCAGCTCAGAGCTGTCCCTGTCCCCACCTGCCCAGGGCCGCCCACCAGCCTGCCCGCCCCACCCCGTCCTGGGCCCTGGGGCACCTCGGGGAGCTCCTTTTGGCTTCCACAGCCTGCTCCCCCGCCCGGTCACCCCGGCTTGGCTCCCTCTGAACCCCCCCACCCCCCAGCGCAGGGCCTGCGGGAACCGTCCACTTGTCCGGGAACACGTGCGTTTACTGCGTGCGGGGTGCAGGGTGCGGGGGGTCCGGGGGCACGAGGCTCCCTGGGCAGCGGGGCTAATGAGCGTGTGGCCTGTGACCTGCTGCTCTCCCGCCGCGACAGGACCTCTGGGGCGTCAGAGGACGTCCCCAGTGCGCGGACAGCCAGCCTCGGCCCTGAGCGGGGGTGCTGGTGTGCGGCCCTCGCCCCTCCACCCCCGCGGGCAGCGCCTGCAGACCCCGAAGGGCTGGGGGCGAGTGGCTCCTGCTCTGAGAGCCACACGCTCCTGTCACCACTTCCCACTGCGCCGCAGCCGGAAGTCAGCAGCGAGTGCCAAGGCCCCCGCGTCTCTGCACCAATAAAACTTGGTTCAGGTTCACGGGATCCGCATCCCATGCGGTGCTCACGCTCCAGGAAGCAGTCTTCTCTGTGGATTTTCTTCAACCTTCTAAAGCCCTAGAGACGCTTTTCATCCCCGGGCTGCGGGGCAAGGCGGTGGTGGGCTCGGCCGAGCCTGTCCTGCACTGACCCCCGCCCCGGCCCACCTGGTGGGAGGTCAGAGGGGGGCCCGGCCCCATCCCCAGGAGCCTGCGCACACCTACTGGGCTGCACCTGCCGCAGCCGTGCAGCCTGCGGAGCAAAGCAGGGGACCTGGGGGGCTCAGTGACACCGGGGCCACCTCGTCTCCTGCGGGGCTTGGTGTGACCCGGCTCCTGACCTGTCTTCAGCCCTGGCTATCCCCCCAGTCAGCAGTCCTCGATGACACAGGCTTCCACGTTCTCATCAGGATCTTAGAAAGCGGTGACGCAGGACAGAAGGGCAACGCTCCCCAGCCAGCTGGTAGGGTCCTCCGGGCAGGACCCCTTGCCCCATCGGGTGCTTCTGGGCACACTCCCCAGGAGACCCCAGGCCCCTGGGTGGCAGGCAGGGCCCCTCCTCCCGCAGCGATGCTCACAGCTGCGGCAGCCAGTGACTGGGCCTCGGGAGCAGATGACCCCTGTCCCCTGTCCCCGGCACGAGAAGACGCCACCAGCCATCTCATTCCAGTGCTTGCTCTGTTACGCGTTCAACAGACCTTTATTGGGTGCCTCCCATTGCCCACCCTAGGGGCACAGATTGGTGAAGCACAAACATCTCTGCCCTCACAGCGTTTGTGTTCTAGAATTTTCCTCCATACTGTAGCAGGAAAACCTGGCTTCTCGAGGCACCGAGGGCCTACGCTGGTGCTCATTAAATCCCTTGCCCGCCCACCCAGCTGCAGCGGGGCTCTAGAGTCACCCTCCCCACCTGGGACACAGTTCGGGTCTCCTTGCAGGGTCCCTGAGGGTGTCCCGTGGCCCGTCACTCCACGGCCCTCCCCCGTCCCCCATGCTGGCCCGTGTCCTTGCTCCCTGCCCGCGTCCTTCCCCGTCAAATCCCAGTGTGATGAACCAGGCCAAGCACAGCCAACCGCCAAGCACTCCCCACCCCCACCCAGGCAGGCCCTGCCTTGGCTCCCAGCTCCATCCGGGTCCTCGCTGTGCCAGTGGACACCTGGGCAGACCCCAGGGTGTGTGGTCGACGGTGGCCACCCGGCAAGACACGCTGAGTTATTTGCTTTCTGCGGCCGGGCCTCTACCGGCAAGTGAGACACAGATCAGACTCACGCCTGCAGAGCTCAGACAGTTTGATCAGCTTTTTCTTGGTGGATGATAAATACTGAACTAATTTAAATCAAATCAAACTGTGTGAATGTGTGTGGAGCTTCATTAGGGTCCAGGTGACTTGCCAGGCCTGTTGGGAACTGCAAAGATAAATGAGACGTGGTTACCGGTCTCAGGGGAGTGGCAGCCACGCTGCCAGCTTGTTACTCGGTGACTAGTGAGCGTCAGTCTTATGCCAAGGGCAACGGCGACAGGTGGTACCTGGAGCCAGGGTGACGGGAGCCTGTCCACATGCAGGAGGGACGGCGTGGGGAGAGGCGTGCTGTTTCTGCACCAACGGGCCCCGTGCAGTTCTCGGGGCTCCCAGAATGTCTTGGGGCTGGGGCTGGACGAGCCACGGGGCAGGATGCACTTCTGGAAAATGCACCTATCCTTCTGATTATAAGAATAGAAAATAAAGCAAAAAAAAAATCTAAGGAACATTCAAGTTGCCAATAATACTTCCACCCAGAGATAACCATAGTTACCAGTTTTGTGTTTTTCCTGCTTTTCAAAAATTTTATGTAGCATGTAGAATTTTCACATATTAAAGCCTGCTCTAAAGGATAACGTCACTGACTGCACAGCATGCATGGCCGGTGTGCCACAGTGCCTTTGCACACCCATCTGTTGATGGGCATTTACATCGTTGAATTCTATTCCGACAATTCACACTTGTGAGAACTTCCTCCTACAGAAACATTTCCTCTCACTTTCACTTTCTCCTCGAATAAACTCCAGAAGTGGGATTACCTGTCAAAGCTGAGGGCAAAACTCTTTTCCATTTGGCGCTTGCTTCCCATGTAGGAAATACCAGGTGTCTCCTCCAAACAGGCGTGGAGGTCTCTTCTGGTTTGAATCACCAGCGTTGAACATCGGCACCTGCGTGTGTGAAAGCATGTGTATGTGAGTGTGAGCTCCTGAGTGCGAGTTTGTGTTCATGAATGTGTGTGCACATGCACGTGTGAGAGCTTGTGCATGTGTGCATGTGTGTGCATGTGTGAACATGTGCACAAGTGCATACATATGAGCATGTGCACGAGTGTGCATGCACATGTGTGCATTTGGGTGAGTGAGCATATGCATGTAAGCACGTGTGTGCAAGCATGTGAGTGCATGCAAGCATGTGCACGTGGATGTGGGTGAGTGTGTACACATGTGTGAGAGCATTGTGTGTGTGTGCACAGTTATGTGCACACATGTGAGCATATGCATGAGTGGTGAGTGGGTGCATGTGAGCATGTGCATGCGAGTGTGTGCTGGAGTGTATGAGTGAGCCAAAATGAGTCGCAGAACAGGATGCACATGACCCCGCTCTGCAGAGACCGCTGGGGACTGAGCTGTTCTGTGGTCCTGTCCCAATGCCAAAAATCCGCCTCCCCTCTGTCCGCGAGGTCATCACGTGTAGACAGTGACATGACTCCAGTGACGCTGACGTACTGGGGCTTGGGTCACTCACATTGCACACCCTACACCCGGGCTGCTCCTGAAGTTCGGGAGAACAGTGCAGATCCGATCCTGGCTGCTAACCTGCCCGCTGCCTCCAGTGCCTGCCTCCCCCCGCGTCTCTGGACTTAACGCCGCTCTGGCGTCACCTGTACAGGATCTCGGTCAGTCACGTCACAGTCGTTTCTGTAACTGAGTTGCAGGCCGCCTTATTTCTAATAGGTCATGACATTTAAAAACCAGTAAGCGAGTACCTGTAGGTCAACATGGCAAAGCAAATTTGTGCTTTAAAATCCTCTCTGTTCTCGCGACAGAAGAACTACGACGTGCAAGAGGGAGAGTGAGACGGAACAAGCCTCCACATGACAGGCGTGTGTCTCTGTGGACAAGAAGAGAGCCCGCTGGGGGGCATTTCTAGTGACTGCGGGCCCGGGGTTCGCTGGGCGCCAGGGGGGCCGGCCGTGCGGGCTGGGCCTCGGCCTCCCCCTGCGCGGGCTCCGGGCAAGAGGGGCTGCACCGCGCTCCCGGGGCCTGGGGCGGGGGCTCAGCACCGCCGGCCCGCGGGGGAGCCACGCGTCACCAGGTTGCGTGGGCCGAGGGACCGGCTGACGGCCAGGACCCCGAGATCCCCACGTGGGCTGGCGGAGGCGGCTGAGGGCAGGTGTTCACAGGAGGAGAGAGAGAAAAATACCCGCCCTCAGCAACTGTGCCCGGAAACCCAAGCTCCGGGCCGTGTGAAGGGACCAACCCGCACCAATGCGGCAGCGGGTGCTGTAAAACACAGGCCTCGGGGTGCGGCGGCCAGGTGGGCTCTCTTTCCTCACACTCCATCGGTTGTGCAAAATCGGGCCGTGTTGCAATTTGCGGTGTGCATTCTGTTCTTTCCAGGGGTGACATGTTAGTACATGCGAGGGGCTGAACCGTGTCCCCCAGGACCCACCTGGGGAAGCCCGAACCCCCGGACCTCAGGTATGACGGTTTGCAGATGGGGTCAGTGATGGAGGTACAATGAGGCCACTGGGGTGGGCTCTAATCCCATAGGACTGGCGTCCTCGTGGGAAGGGGACATCAGGACACAGACCAGCAGAGAGGACAGCCACGTGGGGACACAGGGAAGAGACGGGCCCATGAGAGGCCCGAGAGACCAGCTTGGAGCCAGCGGGACGCCTGGGGACCCAGCCAAGGGCAGCCGAGGGCCTCGGGTTCTTGCTTTCTCTCTTTGGCTTTTTTCTGTTGCTGCGGCACATTTTCAAGTAACTTCCAAGAAAGGTGCAAACCCAGTGCTTCTGGAAGCTTCTGTGCATCTGGCGGTCCCACGGCGGGCCCTCAGTGTGGCTCCTGCCAGGGTGCAGAGCTCCGCCTGGGCCTCCCTGGGAGTCTAGAATTTCCAGGGACCCTTCTGCTGTCTGCTCGGGTCTAGTCCCTCTGCCGGGGACCTGCGTGTTTTCGTGGAAGCTCCTAGAATCCTGCCTTTATCCTTGGCATCTCCCAGGCAGTTACACAAGAGGTGGACTCTTTGGGTCTGTTCCCATCAGTGCCGTCACCTCCTGGTGGCCTCCGGGACTTCAGCTTCTTCGTGTTACCCTAGGGACTGACCAGAACCCCCCTGTCCAGCTGAGGCCATCCTGCCCCGACGCTCTGTCTGGTTTTAGCCTCTCCTCTCGTACTTTCTCGGCCAGCTCTCAGACCCGTTTTTCCTGAACACTTGGTTTCTTTTCCAAAAGGTCGCTCTCGTTCTCAGAGTGTCCCTTTGTGTGGTATCTGGTTTTTATGTCGGCTCCTCTTCCCAAATAGCTCTGAAAGCACAAACTCAAGATTCTTTGGGAAGAGCTCTTCTGTCGCCGAGCAGTGGAGGGGGGTCCCTCCTGGCCTCACCCTCTGCTGTGGGCTCTCCCCCGGGTCCCTCCTGAGCCCTGAATGGCCTCTTTCAGGCCATGAGAGCACAGGCCCAGCTTCCAGAAGCCCTGGAGTTCCCCACAAGCTCCATTCTTTGGCGGGGGTGGGGGGGCTTCTGGTTCTGCCTTTTGGTGAGGGGGTCGGGTAGGCCCAACCTGTCAGGGCACCAGAGTAACAGGTGACAGGGTGACAGCATGGGGAGACACTGAGGGACCTGTCGGCGTGGTTGCTGGCGCGCTGCTGAGTGTTTGTGCCACCCCATGCCTGGCTTCAGTATTTGCACTGACCTTGACCTCCGCGTGCCCACCTTGACCTCTGCGTGCCCACCTTGACCTCCGCGTGCCCACCTTGACCTCCGTGGCCTGGGCAGACCTCCAGCTGCTCCTGCTGAGAATCGCCTCACTCTGTCCCTGTGCACACACCCGTCAGCTTGCCTCAGGTCACCCACTCGCCTGGGCGCACCTTTCCCTCCCTCTTTCCTGGGTGTGTTCTCTTTGCTGTGCATCCAGGGGGCGAGGTGGCACCGTCCCCAGAGGAATGAAGGCGTAGGCATGTCGGCCTTTGCTGCCTCGACTACGGATGACAAAACAGCATCTCCTCGGGTCTCCAGTTTACATGTCTCAGCTCACTTTGCTTCCCATCTGTGCCGGTCACCTTGGGATAGGACGCTTTGCACCCTGGCTTCATGATTTTCTTGACTCGTATGAGCTCTTTACATGTAAAAAGCCATTCACTCCTCTCCCCTTATTTGCTGCCAATGCTGTTCATGGTGGGACTTAGGAATATGAAGGAGAGTAAACCCGTGGTGACAACTGCGTCCTGACCAGTCCCTGCCTTATTTGCACCTTAGCCAGGACCCCAAAGCCGTTCACGGATCCCCTTGAACTTAACCCGAACGTCTCCTGCAAACCATTTTGGAAGCCCCACCTGGCCTCCTCCCACCTCCGCAGAGGAGGACGGAAGCCAGGTCGGTCCTGGGGGCGTCCAGATTCCCGGGGGACAATGGCCTGTGCTCCCTGGAATTACCGTGACTCGAAACTTGATGTTTTTGTATCTGTAAGAATCAGGTGGAGCCAACCTGCTTCTCGGGAAAGCCACTTGACGGCCTTCCGTGTGACTGCATGGGCCGGCTACATGAACAGCTACGTGTCTGCCCAGCGGAGCTTTGAAAGCTGCTCCGACTCCTTCAGTTGTTCTCTACAAGCAAACAGATCTATGCCCAGAAAGCCCAACCGCCTAAAGTACTCCCGATGTCACCACAGCACGATGGCCAGCTTTCTGCCCTAAGAGCCCACCTGCGAGTGTTGTTATCCTGTGTGTCAAGTGGGTTTGCACCTCCCTCCCAGTTACCGGGCGGATCCAACGAAGTGGCCCCGGCATCTGGCAGCTCGGGCCCCATCACCGGGCACTGGGGGCCAGCAGCTGGAACAGCATCCGTCCTCTCCTGGTGCTGGACATCCGAGATCCAGGTGGGGCAGGGGGGGGGTCCCTCCCGAGGCCTCCCCTGGGCGAGCAGATGGTCGTGTCCTCCCGGGGTCCTCCTGGGGTTGTCCCTCGGTGTGGGTCTGCATCCTGACGTCCTCTTCTGATGAGGACGTGGTCACACTGGAGCAGGGCCCACTAGTGACCTTGTTTACCTCATCACCTCCTTAAAGACCCCTCTCCACGTACAGACCCATTCTGAGGTCCTGGGAGGTAGAGAGGAGACACCATCCAGCCCCCCACGCCTGTGTAGGTACCTCCTGGGATTTAGTGTGCAATGTGTGCCTTCTACCTGTCTTCAGGTATCTGGAAAGTGTCCCTAAAGAGGTGACGTAAGGGACACAGGGTATCCGGGTCCCAATCCCCAGAGCTGGTGACCATCAGAGCAAGGGCTGCGGTCGGGGTGCTCGTGGCCCAGGAGCCAGGCCTGTAGCACCTGGCAACATGGTCCCCCTTCCCCCGGAGCGCTTGGCATCAATATTTGCTGCTGGAATCATCACGG
Organism: Canis lupus familiaris; assembly: GCF_011100685.1. Classification (NCBI taxonomy): domain Eukaryota; kingdom Metazoa; phylum Chordata; class Mammalia; order Carnivora; family Canidae; genus Canis; species Canis lupus. The sequence goes on along the minus strand of NW_023330858.1, from coordinate 18,565 downwards.
GGCTGTGGTGCCCCTTGGAGCAGATGTCCCCAATCTTCCCTAAAACAGTAGCAGGCTGGTGACTCATGAAGTTTTGTAACTGAGGGCCTGTCAGGTTTTGTAACTGAGGGCCAAGCTGGGGTGGGGGGGAAGCTGCTGGCCCACACGCTTAGAGGGAGCAGGGCCTCGGCTTACCCCGCCTGTGGCTCTGGCTCCCGGAGCCTCGCACGCCTGCTCTCCTTGCGTTCGTGGCGGCCCCGTGCTGCACTGGCCTCAGCGAGCGTCGGAACACACCAGGGCCCAGGGAGGATTCTGGCCCCGACCCCTCGCTGTCTTGCTGTGTGACCTCAGGGGGGTCCCTGCCAGCAGAAGCCTTGGGGTCCCCGCCAGGGAAACAGGGAAGCTGGCCTCTGAGGGCTTGTGGGTTTGCTGCCCAGGAGGGAGGTGTTGGCACCAGCTCTGCCCCTCCCCGGTGGGCAGAAGCGGGGTCTGGGGTGATGCTGGGTCTCGAGACTGGGAGTTTACTTGGGTCCCCTTCCTATTGGGAGCTGGCAGTTGTCTCAGGGGACAAAGCTTTGAAATCCTTGAGGAAACCCTTCTGAGTGAATGAGTTGCCTTCCTTTCCAATTTTGTTCAGCGGTAAGGGAATGTTGTCTGTGTGAGGAGAACTTGGCCTCAGAAGGGTCTGTCTCCGGAGCCTGCAAATGAGGAATCTTGTTTCTCCTGTAAAAGCATGTGGTGCCTCGCAGGGGGCGGCCGGGCCGGCTGAGCTCAGGATGGCGAGCCATGTGATTGTCCTACCTCTGGTCTCTGGGGCCCCTCCACACTGTGTCCCAGGGTGGCACTCCCAGCAAGCACGGGGCCGCCCCTGTCTCTGCATTTCCGCCAGCACCAACCTGGCGACCTTCTAGAGGCCGGTCATCCTGACACGTTGAAGGGACATCTGTGCGTTTGATTTGCGTTTCCCTGGTGGTGAGTGATGTTGAGCGTCTTTTCACAGGCCCATGGGCCATCTGGATCGGCTGTCTTCTTTCTAGGTACTTTGCCCATTTGTAAATGCTTTTTGTTTGTTTACTATTAATTATATAATTTCCTTATATATTCTGGATATTATCCACTTATTAAATGTATGCTTTGCAAATATTTTCTCCCCTTCCACCGGCTGCCTTTTCGTTCTGTTGCCTGCACTGTGCAGAAGCTTTCTCGTGTGACATAGTCCCACTTGTTTATTTTTGCTTTCGTTGCCTTTGCTTTTGGTGTCAGATCCAAGAAATCACTGCCAAGACAGATGTCAAGGAGTTTTTCCCGATACGTTCTTCTATGAGTTTTATGGTTTCAGGTTTCACGTTCAAGTCTTTAATCCATTTTGAATAGATTATTATGTGTGATACACCCCACGTTTGCTGTAGGTTTGTCCACAATCGCCAAGATATGGAAACAGCCTGAGCGTCCGTTGATGGGCGAATGGATAAGGAAACTGGTCCATGTACTACTAAGTATGATAGAAAACACATATATGATGGGATGTATTCACCCATATAAAGAAGGAAATCCTACGGTTTGCAACAACGTGGATGAACCCAGGGGTATTATCCTCAGCGTAGGAAGCCAGAGAAGGGTAAACCCTGCCTCGTGTCACTTACACGTAGAATCTAGATAAAAAGGTTGAACTCACAGAGGCAGTATAACCATGGTTGCCTCGGGCTGGGGGTGGTGGAAGGGGGGGTGTCGGCCAAAGGCAACCAACTTCCAGTCACAAAGTCAGCATGTGGGGGAGACCGTGCAGCACGGTGACCACGGCCAGCAGCATGTGCTACACCCTGGAAATGGGTAGAGGAAGTGGATCGGGGATGTTCTCACCAAGAGAAAAAAAGAAGGTGACGCTGTGAAGTGATGTGTTAATTAACCTGCTTGTTGTGATTATTTCAGCGTGTAAGTCTATCAAATCATCACAGCGTACACTTTAAATAGATTACAATTTTGTCAATTATACCTCAATAAAGCTGGAAAAAAATAGCAATGTCAACAGACACTCAAACTTCATCACTTTCTAATTATGTTATCACTTCTTACTATTTTCTTGAGGGTATTTCTGCAGCAATTGCATCCATAGGGCGAACATGCTCTACAAAGGTGCTATGTACGTTTTTTATCCCTGTTATTTTTTCTGAGAGGTGATTGTGAAGCTTTTACAAGTGCACAGCTGATTTCTACTCTTAAAACACCTTAGGTCATTGAAAAAAAAGAAAAAAAAAACACCTTAGGTCGCTTTCTTGCTTGGGAATTGTCATCGGCCTTTCTCTGCTACGAGGGGAGCAGTCAATCTTGGTGGATCATCCGGGAACCCCTGTACAATGGCCCCAGCTTCTTGGCCTCTGCTACCATCCGTAAATGTTTTCTTCTCCGCATATATGTTCATTCCAGTCCCATGAAAGTCTAATGGATGATAACTTCTAGCCCTGCCCCCACTCAAGGGCTAATTGCTGTAGTGTAGCTGCTACTGTCTTAAGTTGAGGATTAAGGAGACGTGTACAGGTGCCCAGTGGTGAGGGTTAATTTTATGTAGCTTGGCTAGGCTATGATGCCGTTTTTGGTAAAAAAAAATATATATATATTGCTGTGAAGATATTTTTTAGATGTGGTTAACACGTACATCATGCACTCTGCCCCTGGTAGAGCAACGAGCCGTCCTCAATGTGGGAGGGCCTGGTCCAGTGAGGTGAAGGCCCTCAGAGCACAGACCTAGGTCTCCTGCAGCAGAAGAAGCCCTGCCTGAGGTTCCAGCGCACTGACCCACTGTGCAGACCTGGGTGGCGCCACACTCACAGGAGCCAATTCCTGAAAATCTCTCTCTGGCTGCCGACATCCTGTTAGTTCTGCTTCTCTGGAGAACCGATGAATACATCAAGGAAAGCTCACTGAGCTGCAAAGGGAAACGATGGAGGAAGAAAGAGGCAGAACCACTGGACAGTGTGATACGTGTGTGCCTGGACCACCAAACGCAGAATTCCGTATCTGGAGAAGTAATCCTCCAAAATGGAAGGACAAGTAGGTAATTTCTAAGACAAAGTGGAGGGAACCCATTGCCACCAGCCACAGCAGGAGAATGTTAGAAGGGATCCTCCAGGTAGCAGATCATCAGATCCTCGCCTCCTCGTGGTGTCAGGAAGGCTGCTGGACAGGCTGTGGCTCAAGGCGTTGTTCTTAGGTGATCTGAAGACTAATTGTTTTTCAAACCAATAGCAACAATGTGTAGGGTGACTAAGTGAAAGAAATGATATCAAGGCAAAGGGACAATTTGGGGACAGGCAGCGCCTCTGTGCCCGTGGAGCTGTAGGGTATCACTTTGAAGGTGAACTAGGATTAGTTAAAACTGCACAGTGTAATCTCTAAGGCAACAACTCAAATTATAAAAAGAAGCATAAATGCAATGCTAAGAAAATATAACACCCAACCCTATAAAATGCTCGCAAAACCACAAAAGGCACAATATGAAGGGGGGAAAAGAGGACATAAGCAATAATATGAATAAAAATTGTCATGAAGATAGTAGATATCGATCCAACCATGTTGATAATCATTTTTTTGTTTTGTTTTGTTTTGTTTTTATAATCATTTTGATTGAGACAATTAGGAGACAGAGATTCACAGAGTGAACTGCCAGAACCCAACAGTATGTTGTCTGTGGGAGATCCTTATTAAAGTAAATATTTATGTTGATTTAAAGAAAGACACGGAGAAAGAACTGCCATCCTGCTCATCAGACACTGATCGAAAGAAAGCTGGGGGAACTGTATTAATTTCAGACAATATCGACTTTAGAACAAGAAACAGGATCAAGGATGAAGAGCAACATAAGGATAAAGGGGCTGATCCTCCCAGAAGCCACAGTAGCACTAAACGCATATGCACCCAACAATCTGTGAAAAGTACATCAAAACACATAAGGCAAACAGAACCGTGTGGAGAGGTGTGCAGACCCACACCTGCGGTTGGAGACCCAATGCCCTCTGTCAGTCAGTGATGCAGCAGTCGGGCCAGGGTGCGTCCAGTGCAGAGGCCTGCAGAGCAGTGACCACCTGGGTCTGACTGACACCTACGGAGTTCTCCACCCAACAGCGGAACATGCGGAGCGCTCAGTGCAACAGACCACATTCTGGGCCATACAACACACCTTAGCTGATTTAAAAGACTAGAAACCAAACCAAGTAGGTGCTCAGACAACAGAGGAATTAAACTTGAAGTGAATAACAGGGAGATGGATGGAAAAAATCCCCAAATATATGGAGAATAAGGAACGTGCTTTCAATAATCCATAAATCAAAGAAGACTCCAGAGAAACTGCAGAATATTTCAAACCAAATGAAAATGAAAATTATCCAAATTTGTTGGAAGCAGTGAGAACAGTGCTTACTGGGAGATTTTTCATATAGAAGAGAAGTCTTAAATCAATAATCTGAGCCACAGGACCCAAGCTCAAGAACCTACAACTGAAGAGCAAAATGACCCGAGAGCAAGCAGAAGAAGGTAGAAAAGACAAGAACAGAAATCAGTGAAATGAAAACTATAAAAGCAACAGGGAAGGCACACCCACCCACATGCATGCACACACGCATGCGCACACCCCCAACCACACGCATGCACACACAACCACATACATGCATGTGCACACCCACCCACATACACGTATGCACACCATGTGCACACCCACAACCATGCATGCTCACACATGCATGCCTACACACCCATGCCTCACTAGACCCACATGCATATACCCACACCCTCCACTCCCCCAACACATGCACACACAACCCATACCCCCACACACAGACACCTGCACTCACACCCCACTTATACACACGTGTGCACACAGACCCTTGCATATCCTGCTCTCCTCTGGCCTTCCGAGAGCTGGGGTTCCTTGCAGTCCTCTGGCATCTCCCCTTCCCACCACATGGAGGTTCTGCTTGGAAGGACCAGGCTCTTCTCTCTTGCACCGGAGCTGGAGGGATGGGCTGTGTCCTCCAGGCTGGGCCTGGGATGTGCAGAAGCCTCATGAACAACCCGGCCTCCTCGTGGGTATTCACACATCACCAGGGACACATCAACTCCACACCAATTCCAAACCCGGACTCCTTTCTTGTTAAATCTGCTGGGTCGAGACTAACCTCAACCCCCTAACCTGTCCCAACCCGGATTTGAGGAACACAGGAGGGGTCACCCACCTGTAGTCAAGTGCTCCCACTGACCTGAGCACCGTCCAGGGAGGCGCTGGGCGGGGCCACCACTTCCATCTGGGCGCTGTGTGGGCCCTTCCCTGCGCCCCTTCCATCTCAGAGGTGAGGACACCTACTCTGGGTGTGCCGGAGCCCGCTGCCTCGTGGAGCACAGCCACCCCACCTTCAGGACACAGAGCCACCTCGCCTCCACTGACAGCTCCTGTGAAGCGTGTCCCTTATTCTCACCTTTGTTTTCACTTTTCAGTATGGAATCGCTCAGATGTGCGTCGATGTTGACTGACTATTAAGTGGCTCCTCGTACCCTCACCACGTGGGTTCCTTTGTCAGTGTGTGGTTCTCTGCTCCTGTGCGGGGACGTGCGTCACACGCGGTGGTGGCCAGCCTGCGTCGCTTTGGCATTCTCCCCTAAGAATTAAGGACATTCCTTAGGATCCCAATCCCATTTTCATACCGGAGAAAGTTAGCAATGGCCCTTCCCTATTATCTTATGTCAAATCCCAATTTGAAGATCAAACGTCCCCCATCGTCACCAAGACGTGTTTAACACGCGGTTGGTGCAGATCGAAGATGGCAGTTTTGATTTCGTGTTCCTGACGTCCTTCACCGCCTTGACTTGTTGACAGGCAGGTTGGCCGCCCGGGGCGCACGTCCTGGCCCCGTGGACTGGGAGAGGCTCCCACTGCCCTGGGGCGGCTCTGGCCCTGGGATGCCATCGCCGACGCAGCCCTCGGGGCTGGGAGCTGAGCCACGCGGGCGCATCTGGAAGCCGGGGCGCCCCCTGCCTCGGCCCCCCTGGATGAGCCTCGCCTGGGTCAGGTGCCCACCAGGGGCACCTCCATAGGAAGGAGTTTTGATCTGCTGGGCGGGCAGGGGGGCGCCTCATGGTTTGCAGGGAGCCCCTCATTTCCAGGGGAACGGCCGCTATGGCCCTTGCTTCCAGCAGAGACCGATTAGGGTGGCTTTCGTTGCTCGCGCTCTCTCTCTGGGAGTTATTAGGGACTCATGGATTTTTACAGACGACACGTGTCTGAGTCAACTAGTCATTTTTCTTGCTGACGCCCTGGCCGTCCCCACGTTGCTCAGTGGGATCCCTGTGAAGCTCACTCCGTCATCCTTCATCCTAATGTGGGATTTGTCATGTCAGACATTCTTTGGGAATAAATCTGAAGACTTTGCATTTATTTCAGTCGGACCTGATCCGTCATCTGAGGCCGGTGAGGCAGTGTTGGAGGCCTGGGGCGGGCGCGGGCCCAGCCCCCACACCCGCCAGCCTGTCGCACCTGCAAGCGCGGCAAACGGCTTGCCGGCAGCCCCACGTGTGAAGAGGACACACGTCCACGCCCAGACCGGTCCGTGGCACCATTTGCCCTCAGCGTTGCGGAGCATGAGATTTCCCCGTGGGCTGGAGGGTCACCCCCTGGCCCCCAGGAGGAGCTGCAGGGAGGGGGTCTGGGTGACTCAAAGCCTGTGTGTCATGCCAGAGTCACCCTCATGTCCCCTGAGAGCGATGGCTTAGGTGTGTGGCCCACCGTGGGACCAGCCCGAAGCAGGGCTGTCTGTGTGCAGTGTCACTGTGACCTCATGTGACAGGGACCGCGAAGAGGCAGGAGCAGGAAGGCAGTGGACGTGCCGGCAGGGGACTCACCGTGTCCCAGCCCTGAGTCTCATCCTCCGCTTCCAGGGGAGGACGCCCGGGCCCGCACCTGCCACCTGCTCTGAGCACCTTGCAGCACTGGGGCCCATGGGACGATGGGGGCCGCTGCAGAGGGAGTTCTGTCTGCAGTCACCCCCCGGCCCCAGGACACGGGGGGCTGTTTCTGCGACATGCACCGGCCGCACCCGCACTGAAGTCCGCCACACACGCGGCACACAGGGTCCCGCACGCTGTGGTCAGCGGCCCTCCCGGTGGCTCCGTGCTGCCTGCGGCTTGGACCTGGTGGCCGTGCTTTCTTCTCACCGCCTGGGACGCGAGTCCCTACGCTCTCGGGCAGCAGATCACCTGCTAAGGGTCCCAACGGCATCACAAAGAGGATTAGGAAGTTGGTCATTTCGCCTCATGCGCCAAACTATGCCCATTGCTTGGGCAGGCGGAGGGCGGAAAGCACACGGGGCTGCATTTAGCCACATCAGGGTGTGGGTGTTCTGGGGCCTGACCCGGCCGTGCTCTACACGTTTGCCTCGACAGAAGCAGTCATGCAGCCTCCCCTCAGCTCCTATTTCATGTCAGTTTAAGGTTCCGAAGTTGAACACAAAATGGAGTCAAGCATATTTTAAACCATGGTTGTTTCCTTCTCAGACAAATATACTTTTTTAAAATAAAAAATAGTGTGTGTTTTCCAGGACTCCAGTCCATGCAGAGTTTAGCCTGAGCTCTCGAGGGTCTTTACTCTCTGGCTGCTTATTCATGCCCTGGGTCTGTATCCCCTGGCAGGACGGTCAGGTGTTGCCGTTGCCTGGACCTGTAACACCCATCATTAGCTCATAGGCTCTGGGGTGTCGGTGCCCTGGGTAAATCAAGAAGTTGGAGCTCGGCTCGACAGCTCACCCGTGTTGGCGTGGTGGTCCTAGTGAGCACCTGGCCTGCTCCTTGAAGCCACAGAGTGGCTTCTTTTGCTCCAGCCATCACGTCACCCTCCAGGCAGGAATGCACCTGGAGGGTGCACTCTGCTCACCTCCCAGCACTCTTCAGGGAAAGCCGGCTAGTTTAGAAAAAGGCAGTGAACCATTTGAACTTTTAATTTTTTGGGAAAAAAATGATATTATATATGTATGTATGTATATATAATGTAAAAACCATTCTAAAATGCTCTAAAGGGGAAAAAATGGAGAAGGAAAAAATCTCAGGGAAAAATCTGTCAAGTTTTTTATTCATTTTCCCTAAATTGGAGACCTTAGGAATAACTTCTGCTCACAATTTACGAAGTTGGTCAACAAGTCATGGATAAGGTGAGATTTAGCTACTATTTTATTTTGTCCATATCAAGACCATCCTGCCTCTAGAGCACACGGCGTCAGGGGAGAAGCAGGGAGCACAAGCCCCGGGCGGTCGGTACCCCGGGGCCTCCAGGTGACGAGCCCCTGCAATCGCTAACCTGGGGCAGGGAGAAGGGGAAGGTCTGGAAGGTTCTGGGGGTTCCTAAGGCTTTAGTGAAGCCAGGACTTATGGACAATGTACAGATCACGGAAAACACCTGACTACTTTTTTGAGTAAAATCAGGGAAAAAGTAAGAGTCGGCACAGACGTTACCTGAGAGTGGCTTTGTCTACACAGAGTGTCAGAGCCTCCTTTACCTCGACCAGGAACCTCAGCTCACCCCCACGAACCAGGAACCACGGTCAGGCACACAGTGCACTGTCATCGGCCCTAGAAAGGGAGGGACTCCTGGCACCTGCTGCAGCGTGGACGCTCCCGGAGGGCATGGCGCTCGTGCGTAAGCCCGTCACCGAGGGACAGAGCGCGCAGTCCCACCTCTGTCGGCCCACAGACACGGGGCGGCCGAGCGAGGGGAGCCAGGCTGGAGCCCGGGAGGCGGCCGGGGTCGGCCGGCGTTCTGACTCCCACACAGAAACATCTGTCCAGAGGTGGGCCTTCTGCTAACTGTCCTTGTCACGGTAAAAGCGCAAGCGGAAAGCAAGAGAAAGAAGAAAGCCCTGCCCGGCCTGATCCGGAGGCTGCGGTGCTCGCCAGCCTGCCTGTCCGTCCCTGGGGCCCCTGGGGCCCCTGGGGCCAGCTTCAGAGACGGCGACTTCCACCCACGTGCTGTCTGGCCACACCGCCTGCCCCTGTGGCTGCAGAGACCTGGCCCGGCCCTGTCCTGCTTGGTTCTGGGCTTTCTCCCCGAGGTGTTGGGGCGCTGAGTCCATCGGGGGCGGGGAGACACCTGCCAGCGTGACACCAGGAATGCTCTCTAATCACCCAGGTGTGACCAGAGCGCAGCATCGCGAGGGACGGGCCTAGACGAGCTTACTCGTTGCTCATCTGACCCAGATTGTGAGCGTCTGAGTTTCATGCCTTTTTAATCACGCCCGCTCATCCCTGCTCTGAGCTCACAGATTTCCTTGCAGCTACATTGTATTTTCCACTTCCAGGGTCACACATGCTGCGAGGTCACACGCCCCTGGTTTCCTCCCTGTGCCCCATGACCTTGTGCTGCCGAGAAAACACGCTCAGCATCAGCTCCGGAGCTGGTCTACTGCACACGTCCTGGCGTCACGTGGGCAGCTCTGACGCTGGCCCCGGGTTGGGTTTCTGCAGGTGCACACCGTCCCCCCGACAGAGTAACTCGCTTCTCTGTTCTTCAGGATCGCGTGCATCTCCTGTTCTGTGACTTTATATTTTTTTAAAGATTTCACTTATTTATTTAAGAGTGAGAGAGAGTGTGAGCCAGGGGAGGGCCTGAGGGAGAAGCAGCCTCCCTCGTGAGCAGGGAGCCTGATGTGGGGCTCGGTCCCAGGACGCTGAGTGGGCTCATGCCCTGAGTCAAAGGCAGATGCTTAACAGACTGAGCCACCCAGGCGTCCCTCAGTGACATCCTAAAATGCTCTTTGCAGACACACAGGAAAGTGGGCACTGCAGTCAATCTTTCCCCTTCCCCTTCTTGCTACAGTACGCTCTCCTAGTCCCTTGGGGGAGGGGTACCTGGCGACCTCCAGCACAAGGGGGGAATCATCAAAGGGGGGAAATCCATTTCAATCACAGTCATGGCGAATGCTGTAATAATGATTAATTTCAAGCCAGAATTTCCTTTTCTGCTCATAATTAATGTTGTTTCTTCAAAGAACAGCCTTGACACTTAAAGGAATAAATATTTCTTCCATTATTTCTCTAATGTATTCAGCAAGTCCCTTTAAGCAGTGGAGCATGGCAATGGTGCTGTTGGTGCTTCTGTCAATTTGCATAATCCTGTTGCTAAAGGGATATTGAAAACTCGAACTTAGAAATAAGTAGGCTGCACTCAGTAAATTATTTATAAAATCAACACAAATTCTGGGATTTTTCTTCAAATGGAAGTATGATTTCAGGGCCTCAAATAAAGTGAGCGTGTTCTCAACTGCACCCGGACAACCCGCCACTTCTGAAGGTCAGAAGGGAACAAGAAATGGCAACAAGGTCACCGAAGTCCTTTCCTAGCTGGGTTGGAAGAGGGCCACCGCATGATGATGGCGTGGGTGTCGGGGGGAAGCACGCAGGTGCCTCCTGAGCTGGATCCCACGGAACCCGGGAAGCACGGCCACGCACCCCACCAACAGTCCCAACAGAAACACCTGTTGTTTGCTCCTTTATGCGAATTCCTGTCAAACTTATATTTGCCTTCTCTTCACCAAAAGCAGGGCAATTTTTCCCATGAACCCCTAACTCGTGACACAACGTGCAGAAATTCACTACGACGTCTTGAGTCACTTCTGAAAGAACTTTTACTCGCAACAGCTTTTTAAGCAAGGCTTTTTGGGAAAGAAAATATTGCACAAGGAAAGGGGAGACAATCCTTTGTCATGCGCTGTGTGTGCGGCTGTGCCGTTAGGGGCGAGCCAGAGCCACTGTGACACTCTTTTTTTAAAAAATTATTTATTTAGTTATTCATGAGAGACACAGAGACCCAGAGAGAGAGGCAGAGACCCAGGCAGAGGGAGAAGCAGCCTCCATGCAGGGAGCCGATGAGGGACTCGATCCCGGGACCCGGGGTCACAGCCTGGGCCCAAAGCAGATGCTCAACGGCTGAGGGACATTTGGTCTTCTTCGTGTCAATTTCTGTTAAAGAAACAAACAACCCCCCCAAAAGCTATTTTACTCCTCTCTTTGGTACTGGTTGAGGAAATCATGCAGGGCTGGGCTTAACTGCCTGCCTGCGATGACTTACGTCCGACTGGTCCCATTGCCACGGGGGATAGGCCACCAAGTCCTGAACAAGGAGCTTCAAAGAATTTTCTTCTGCTTAGTGAACGTCCGCTTTTCAAAAAAAAAAATAGTCAAAATGGTATTTGGTATTTGCACTTGTGTTTGGGTGCCTGGGGCTCAGATACACATGCGAACTACAGACAATAGGAGGTGCAGCCAGGATGGACAAGACCGTGTGGAATCACATCACGGCTGCTGGGGCCCAGTGGCCTGGAGCAGCCCCGGGGCTGGGGACTGGTGGCAGGACGGGCCCGGCACGGCGGTCAGGGCGAGGGGCCATCCTCTGCACCCCCGAGGCCCAGCATCGCCGGCCGGCTTGCTTCCAGAAGCGGGGCCAGGGGCAGGGGTTCAGGTCAGAGCACGAGGACTGGGCTGAGGGGGGCTCCTGCCAGAGGCAGACGTGGTGGCGTGTCCGTGGTGACGTGTCTGGGGCCTGGGGCTTGGGCCACACTGCAGCCTTCCCTGTGGAATAGGAGCAGCGAGTGATTTCCACTCAGCCCCCGGCCCCTGGGTCCCACCCGCAGGACAGGCCCCGAGGCTCGGGTGGACCCTCACCAGCAGAGGTCTGGCTTTTTGAGTCACTTACGTGATTCAAGACTCAAGTGCTGTGTTGGCAAAATAGTTCTAACTGCAAAATTTCTGCAATGTATTGAAAAAATGGAACATGGGGCATTTCGGTGCTCTGAGAAAGGCAGTTGAGGATGTAGGGCCCAGCCACCAAATATGACTGTGTCATGTATATACGGGGTGCCTGGCCACCCGGACTTGGGGCATGAGTGGGTCATAGCACCTGCCCTCACTCTCCTAATAGAAGGTGTGACAATGAGGCCGGCTGAGCTTCAGATCCTTGCCCTCTTGTCAGACGGGGATGGCTTGGTGCCTCCGAGAAGGTGGGCCTTCCTGGGCCTGCCAGGGGGCAGGGGCTGAGGACGCAAAGCTGGACCTGGGCTCACCCTTCCCCAACTGCACAGCCCCCGGGGCTGGTGTGGCCGTGGCCAGGGTGCCAGAGCTCCTCCGTGCCAGAGCTGTGTGGCACATGCGGAGCACAGTTCCTACAAAAACCATCAGGCTCCGTACAAGGGCTCAGTGAAAAGAGTAGCTTGATGGCAAATATGCTAAATAAGAAGCACCCACGTCCCAGGAACACCTGTCAGGGCGTGATGAGAAAAGGCATCCGGTTGGGACTAGAAACAAAAACCACAGAAAGCATGAAATGGCAGGATTAATGGGAGCTGTCCTGGCCACCAGCCCCTCTCAGAGCACGTCGGCGGACACGGAGCCCGGGGCGGCTTCGCTGACAAGCAGGCGGGATGCTGCAAGACGTGACGGCGCGCTCCAAAGTAATCTGTGGGTTTAATGCAAAGCCAACTCTTTCAGTGTCTTAAAAGCATTTGCGAATGCATGAAATATTCAAGGAAAAAGCCTGAAGATACGGGGAAAACATACGTACGAGGCCATCAAAGCTTCTGAGGCAAAACAGATAGGATCAGGAGCTCAAGGTCTGTAAGCTGGAGCCGCCACGATAAAACGTGCAGAAGAATAGGAACAAACAGAGGGAGAGGCGCGCGGATCAAAGGAAGGGCAAGGAGGCAGGCCCCGGGTGAAACTCTGAGATGGGGTTTCCGAGGAAGGACCTGTTAGTGACTGTTCTCAGAACAGGTGGGTAGCAGCCCCGAGAGGGAGCATATTGGATCCGTACCTTCTATCACTGGAATTAGATTCAGCTAAATTTAGAATAAAGAATTACATGGAAGAAATAAGATTTTAAGAGCTAGCAGAAAGCATAAAATTATATTATCGTGGAAGACAATTTCCTCAGCTCTGAAGCAATGGGAGAAATTGCAGAGGAAAATTAGATTTGTAGCACAAAAACGTTAAATTATAGTGTTATTAAAAAGATCTGAGGTCAGAGGGTGGAACGATGATTGGGAAAAGTTTCTGCAAGGTGTAGATAATAGCCCTTGTTCCCTGGATTGTGGAGGACATGAACGTGGTGATGGACAGTGAACATGGTGATGGATGATGGACACGGTGATGGAGGGTGAACACAGTGATGGAGGGTGAACACGGTGAACACAGTGATGGAGGGTGAACATGGTGACGGATGGTGGACACGGTGACAGAGGGTGACCACAGTGGTGGATGACAAACATGGTGGTAGATGGTTAACATGGTGATGGAGGGTGGATATGGTGACAGATGGTGGACACGGTGATGGAGGGTGACCACGGTGACGGAGGGTGACCGCGGTGGTGGGTGATGAACATGGTGATGGACATCAATCATGGTGATGGACAGGAAGTGTCGGCGTGTGGTGCCAGCAGTGCTCCTGTCCATGGCCACACTCGGGGTCTGTGGCCCATGGAGCTGTCACCAACTTGTTTGGGGGAAACACCATAACCCTCGGACAGCATTGTCCTTTCCCTGTTGATCCTCGTATCTGGATACTTCGTCTTCGGTCTACACCGGGCAAGCACACACAGTGCACGGTCATCTGCCGGACTGGCCGACGCTTTCGGGGTTTCTCAGTGGACGAGTGAAAGCCTCTGATTCCTTCGAGCCGGTGCGAGTGCTGGGGCGAGGGCGAGGAGGGAAACGGGGAACCCTGCAGGCCTGCATGGGAGCCGGTGCGAGCCCGGGGGCCCAGGGCAGAGCAGGGAGCCGAGGACAGGCCCGTGCTCGGGCACAGGGCTGTGTCACCCGCCCCGGGGGAGGCCGTCCGAGGGCACTGCCCGGCGAGGACTAACCTAATTCTTTAGAAGAAGCTGACCCTCCTGGTCAAAACAAGGGCGAGTCTCCCCCACCTCACAGCACCTACCGTAGAGAACTTGCATTCCGGGTTCTTTCCCTGCCCTTGGAAGCGGGTGGAAATCCATTGAGAAGCAAAATAAGCCTCTTGCCAACCTCACAAGCCGGGTGCCAGGGTGTCTCTCTCAAGGACCCGGAGCAAGCTCTTGGGGCGTCAACGTCCCTAGAGGCCGTGTCTGCGTCCCCGCACCCGTGGCAGGGGCGTCGTGGGCACCGTCGTGGGCGCCGTGCCCCGTGTTGCCATCTCCATCTCGTTGTGGGAACAGGAGGCCCGTTTTCCCTTATGAGACCGGCCATCACCACAGGTGCCCCCTGCCCCGCCCCAGCACTGCTTCTCATTTCCCTTGAGGACGCACGTGGAATGGGGGGGTGCGCAGCCGTGGGGTGTCCTCCTGGCTCCTCGATGCCTAGCGGGCTCCTGGGACGCACAGGACATTCTGGTTACGGATCTCGTTCCTGCCTCCTGGAACAGGTTTTCTGTGTCGAGAGGCGCCCAGGTGTCCCTGAGCCGCGAGCAGGGTGTGCGCCCCAGCAGGGGCCACGAGCCTCGGCCGGGGACCAGGCCCTCCCGCTACGGGGAGCCCAGCGCCCTTCCGTCGGGCTGTCCCGAGACCTGGACATGGCGTGTTAGGATCCAGGAGTTCAGACCGCCCGTGCTCCCGTGTCCCCATCCCCCCCCGGCCCGTGAGAGCCCTGGAGGACCCGACCTTGTGCCCGTCCCAGCCCGCCACGGGCCGCACAGCCCCAACCTGCCTGTTTCCCGTGGACACAGCCCAGGCGCGGAACAGGACAAACATGAAATGTGAGGAGCAGGGGGTTGGGGTACTTTTAAAAAGAAGCTGAAAGAGCAGCTGATCTTACAGGGTAACTTGGAAGGTTTTAATGCTAATTTTGCACATTTATAAATCTCGGGCTTATGTAAGGCGAGGCCAAGTTCCTGGGGCTCATCGGCTCGCAGGCGAACCCCCAGGCCTCACAGGTCATGAGCAAAGCCGGAGGGCAGGGTTTCCAGGGCCCACGTTCCATCCGGGCCGTGAGCCCTCTGTGCTCGGGGACACGACCTGGAGGCTGCAGCCAGTGGCGGACCCGGAGTGCTGACACACAGCGGTCTCTGCAGGGTGCACGTCACGTCCCAGGACATGCACATCTGCCTCCCTGCCCCCCCATTCCCTGGGTTCAGGGGCTCCTGTCCCCACCTGCCCGCCTCCCTCACAGGCGATGCCTCTGGGACGTGGGGATGAGGCCACAGGCAGTGAAGGACCCTTGGTAAGTAAGGAGTAAGGAGAGGGAGGGAGGGAGAGAAAGAGGGGGAGGGAGGAGGGAGGAGGGAGGGAGAGGATGGGGAGGAGAGGGAGGCCCCCGCCCAGGCCGTCCAGGAGCGATCCTGGGGCGAGCACCACCAGCCTGCAGTTGGAGCCCCTGCCATCCAGCGGCTCTGCCCGGGAGGTGCCATCGCCCGGAGGCAGCGCCCCCCCAAGCGTACCCTGCGCCTGAATGGCCAGGCGCCCTCCCTCCGGCCCCACCCCCCAGTCCCCTGGCAGCCCTGGGCATGCTCCCCCTCGGGCGGGGAGCCCTGGAGCCCGGGTTCTCCCGGAGCGTTGTGCGGTGGGCCCGGGACTGGCTCAGCTGGGCCCCCCAAACCTGAGCACAAAGTGACCCCGCCAGGCCGCGGGTGGAGAGCCCCGGTTCCAGGCTCCGTGCTCCGGCTCGCGGGGCTCCCCTCCGAGGGATTCAGGACCTGCAGGAAGCAGGGGCTTTGGATAGGAAGGAGGGGGCGGGGGTCCACGGGGGCTGTGGTGCGGGGGGAAGCTGTTGCTCCAGTCCGGGGAGGCCTGGATGCGATGGGCCCTCGGGGCAAGGGCTGCTCGAGGGCTTGGTGCTGGGCCCCGGGCTGGAGAGGACACGCCGGCCCTACAGGGTGCCTGGGGGGGGGGCTTCCAGACCCAGGTGGCTCCTCTAAGGTGGGGGAGGGACCAGCATAGGTGGCACAGCAGGGAAGACACAACATCCCCTGTGGTGTTTTCAGGAACCTCCCCGGTGGGGCGGCCGTGGGAGCCACGGGGTGCAGGTGCGGTGTGCTCTGGGCGGAGCGAGCGTGGGGACAGGGGAGGGGCTGTGGCACCTGCCAGCTGCCCCAGCACATCTTCAGGGTTTAGCGTAGGGAGGCGAGCCTTCCACTGTGGCCTCGGTGACTGGGAGGCTGGTCCACCCCCGGCTGCCGGGGACCCCAGGACATGTGCCCTATTAAAGCTAAATGGAGACTTGGGTTTCAGGCGTGTGCGGGAGGCCAGGCTGGGCAGGCAGGGGTGTCCTGCTGCGGCACCAGGAGCCTGCGCGGGGCGGAGGGACGTCTGCAGACCACCTCCTTCGGGCAGCCCACCAGCCCGATCAAGGGGCTGAAGCTGCGGGTCCCCGCCTCTGCTCCCCCTGCCTTCCGGGCAGCAGAGCCCCTTGCTCGCAGGCCACAGGGCTTCTTTATATCTCACTGGGTGGAGCCCCGAATCCCCAGCAGCCACACCTCTGAAAGTCCCTCTGGCCCGGGGTCCCGAGAGAACTGCTTGGCGACTGTGTCAGTTTTGTTTCCCGAGGGGGGGGGGGACGACTGTGCTGAGGCCTGCTGGGGGCATCTGATCACCTGCTCTGCTCCCAACGGCCCCTTCTCGGGGTGCGGGGCTGGCGGTGTCTTCTGCTCTGTCCCCGAGGAAGCAGGTGCCTGCAGGCAGAAGGCAGTGCCGCTGGGGCGTCCCCTTGCCCTGTGTCCAGCTTCGTCTCGGAGAGTCCTGGCCCTGGAGGGCCCCCGACAGGCTCACCCATTGCCACAGAGCCATGGCCCGTCGCGTGGCCTGGGGGTGATCCACAGACCCACACAGTCACGTGCTGCTGCCTCCAGATGGGGACAGGGACCCTCTCCTGACCGAGCTCCTTTACCGCCAGGCATCCACCTAGGGCTTCCGTGTCCGTCTGGGCAGAAGCAGGTGTAGCAAGAACCCGACATCACATCAGATGCCACCCCCGCCCCGGGGGACGTCTGACGCCCTGGCCTGCCCTCAGCGAGGCCCTGCAGGCTGGGCCGGAACCCCGTCACCCTGATGTGCTCTTTCCCACATCCTGCTCCCCAGGAGCCCAGGCTGCCCAGGCCCGAACCCATTCCATACTGGGGGCTCCTTTCACGGCGGCAGTAACGCCTCAGTGAAACCCCGCCTGTCACCACTTTAACGGTGACACCTGTCACCACTTTTCCCTGGGGCCCGGGAGCCGCCTTGCTCTGGGCGCTGCTGTGTTCCCGCAGGATCCTCTGGCCGCAGCTGTGGTCCAACCTGACTCGACTTCCCCGACTTGGCGCAGAGCCCGGCAGGCTGGGGCAAGGCCTCGGCGACACTGACCCAGCTCTGACACCAGCGGCGGAGTTTGTAGGAAGCGGCTCCGGCCGCACCAGAGGGAAGCACAGACCATTCAGTGCCCCAGTCAAAGGAGGAGAAAGTTGAATTCGGAACCCGAGCTTCAGGTTAGAAAACTGGAGAAAGCCGAGCCCGGTGACCCAGGGCAAATGTGTTTTGAGTCGGTGTTTATGTCATTGGCAAAAATGTTGGTTTCTCCCAGCCTCTGCACTATGTCCCCCGGCCCCCTTTCAGGCGGCAGTGGTTCCACCGCCTCAGCATCTTCCAGACCCGACGAGAGCACCTCCGATGGGTGCAAGGCAAGCTCTGGAAGTGGATTATCCTTGACCACGTTAGGTGGTGCCTTCCTTGTATGACGAGTTCAATAAAATCTTTAAAAACAGAGAATGGATATTGAATGTAAATTTGTGTATTGCTCATTTTATAGGATGGAAATGAGGGTGGATGGGAACGGAGGGGCGTGGTTACGTTTCTGGTAATGATTTGAAAAGAATCATTGTGATAAACATATTGAAACATGGAAATGTCGTTGTTGCTAAAAGAATATACAGAGGGGACGCGTGGGGGCTCAGTGGTGGAGCGTCTGCCTTCGGCTCAGGTCGTGATCCCCGGGGGTCTAGGATCGAGTCCCGCATTGGGCTCCCTGCTCCCTGGGGAGCCTGCTTCTCCTCTGCCTCTGCCCCTCCCCCTGTCAAATAATTAAATAAAATCTTCCAAAAAAAAAAAAGAGAGAGAGAGAATGTTTAGAAAAATCTCTAAGAGATGTACAATTTCCTTTAGAGAAAATTTGAAACCAAAAGAATGATTTATACAAAAATTTGTAGAGAAAGCAATTGAAAGTCCGTTCACATAAACTCTCACAATCGCCTAATCTACATATTATAATCTGCATATTCTTAATATTTCAAAAGGGAATCCACCATCCCGGCCATCATCTCGAGGCCTTTCCCTGCTAAGCGTTCTCCGGGCAGATTCCAGGTAGACACGTTCCAAGCGGGATCCGGAGGGGAGCAGTGATTCGGGGAGGGAGGAGAGGGTTCAGGCACTCTGCCCTCGGGAACGTGAAGGGCTGGGGTGCGTGTGGCCTGCTCACTGTAGAGTGCTGAGGCACTCCGCCCACGCGCCGCGAGTGCCAGGCTGCTGGGGGCCGGCCTGGGGTCGAAGCCTCCCTCTCCAGGGCCAGCCCGGCAGCCGCCGCCTGCGATGTCCTACAGCCCCGAGCCCAAAGACCCTCGTGTCCGGTG